>NW_022991270.1:25000-103049 GCF_902827175.1 Gymnodraco acuticeps
ATACTAAGGGGAAATAAAAATACAGACAGAATACAATTAGAAAAGAACAAAATCCATAACAAATATGAGAATAAACCATAAAGATTCTACAAAATATAGGTTCAATTTGGGCAGGAAATGCAAAGATACTGATAGTGGGGTGTGCAAAAGTCCATTTGAAAGGAAGTGTGTGCAAGTATCAGAGAATTAACAAGCTGGGTTTCACTAACATACTTTATTGTGTGGTTAGAGCATACTTTAAACATATTTAGAGGGAAAAAATACAGCGCAGATATTGAATTATATAAAAAAGAAATGCAAAAAAAACAAAACAACATTTTAACAAAAAATGCATTAGTTCATATAAATATTAAGAGGAAAAACATAAATAGTAATAACCAAAAATGTAACAAAAATAATATACAATAAAATAATATGCAAACAAATATTGATAGTGGGATGTGCAAATTAAAAAGACTGTGTGCAATGGACAGGGATAATGGTCCAATATATGTTTTAATGTACCACACACACACACACACACATGTCTTTAGGGGGGTTAGAGTCCCGGACGTCCCTGATGAGGCCAATTTCAGTCGGAAAACTGTTTTCATGGCGCACCTTTTTAGGGCTCCTTATGCTGCCCGAGGGGGATTGAAACATTTTGTGTCCAGGATCACATGGGTCCGGCACAATCTCCCCCCCCCCCCCCCCCCCCCCCCCCGAGAGTCCTGCAGGGCCGGCAGATTGCAGCCAATCATCCTCTCCGCAGCAACATTATCATTTTTATTGTCAGATTCCCGACAGAGTGAAATATCTGTCTCTTGAGCCGCTAAACGCTCCACTAATCTGCCCGGTAACAGCAGCCAGAAAAAACATGATTTGAGGGTCGAACCGAAACCAGACGGAAGACGACACTTTAATTCAGCTCGAGTGATTTTGCATCAATCCCCTGATCATGAAAAATGCATGGAAAAAAAAGCAGCTGGCGATATCTTCAGGCGGTGCTCACAGAATAACTGAGGATGTTGACAGCAGGTGATTCGCCAGAGAAGCAGAAGGAGAACAGAGGGAATGCATTAGACTAAAGATGTTTTTTTGGACAGTTGTAGGCCCCAGCCACACGAGGACGATAACGGTCATATCTGCTACAGTTCTCTATCAGATAGACGGATCGGCCACACGAGGCCGACATGGAAACGCAGATAACGATAACGGGTCCCAAGGTGGGTAGATCTGGGGACGAAACGCTCTGGGGGGGCAAACGGCTCTGTGTTTACGCCTATACGATAATCTCCTGATAACGATGACACAATAGCCCCGCCTCTCCCACCTCTCCTGCTCAGAGATCAGCTGCTGGGCTCTCAGGAGAGGGGGAGGAAAAGAGGGAGTCCGTTTTTTATTCTTATATTATGATATAGAGTCGTTATCAATTTATTTTAAAGCTCAATAAATAACAAAGAAGACCTTTGACCGGCACTTTTCTAATTTTGTCCGGAATATTTAAACCCTAACGGACATGTTGACCGGCGGAAAAAAATCTAACGGAAACTCTGCCGCACGGTTCCCTCGTCCCTTGGAAGAGGCGGAGAGGTGGGTGTTTCTCATCTGCTGGTGGACTACCGGAGAAAATTACAGCAGGAGCAAACGCCGTCCACCGCGGAGAATAAACAGAAGGGCAACCATGGCAACCATGCGCGGGAAGTCTTCTTCGCTGCTTTTGTGGCAGGAGTACAGCGCCACTTACAGGCCCGGCATATGTACTACAGCGTCTCCAGCGCTTTCGAGCGGTCTCGTGTGAACGGACACGTTTCTGGGGCCTGTTGCGTGTGGACGGAAGACTTTTTTGATATCGATTTCGGTCCGTTTGCGTTATCGTCCTCGTGTCGCTCCAGCCTCAGAGACGCAGCCCGGTTCTGCTTTATTATTTTCTGCTCTGAACTCTTGAGCTTCAACACCAGATAAGAGGCTTTTGTTTTTAAGTTTTCCTCAAGCTCAAAAGTCAGAAATGAGTTGGAAATAAATGCAACTTTTCCCCTTTTTCCCTCGGCATCAATTCCTTCCATCCCACGTAAAGTCAACTACCAGGAGTATCTTATAAATGTTTAATCAATACACTATTTGTCAGCTAATGAGATATTTTCATCTTCAAAAGTAGAGAGCAGCCAGATAGAGATGGAAAGAGAAGCATCGTTTACTTCTTCCTCTCCGTCTGCTGGGATTAGAGCTGCAGGCCGGCTGGGAAATCTTCACTCTCATCTCCATGTTTTCTGAAGATGTGAGGGATGAAATGTCGGGGAGATGGGAGGCTTAGAGGGAGGGCCGAGAGACAGAGAGTCCTTCGATGAAAGGGAGTACAGTACAAACTCGATGCAAACGTGATTGGCCATCCATGATGTTAGACGATAAGGGAAACACTTTATAGTGATTTGAGCCTTTGAAAAAGTGCCGTCTTAGAGATAATGTGAAGTTATTGGTGAGGATATGGAGAAACGTGCAGCATTCTGATATACATTTAAGTTTAGCTTTGGCTGCAGGTAAATGGCAGGAAGTGAGATGTGCTTTTTAGGAGCCAGAGTCTACTGTAATCTTCCAAAGTATCTTTACTTTACTTTAGACTCATGTGCACTTACTTTCTTCAGTGGTGGAAGAAATACTCAGACTCTCTTCTTAAGTTAAAGTATCAAAACTCATTTGTATAAAATGCATTTCAAATCTTACTTGAGTAAAAGTATTAAAGTATTGTACCGAAGAGGATCAGCATGAAAAAAAAAGAGTTCTGAGAAAAAAAGTCATAATTCTGACTTTAATCTCTACGGAGCCGTGGAGGGTTCATAGAGAGAAAAATAAATAAAGTCGGGGGCGATAGATGTCGGGACATCGATGAGCGTCGTGTCGCCCTACTCAGATTGGTATGTGCTGCACCGTCGTGTCTTTTCGGCCGTCCCGATTCGACATGTTGAATCGGGAGGCCGTCGGCCAAATAAATCACTCTGATTGGCTGTTCAGCTAGCGAATCATTGCATGAGAAGCGAAACGGAAGTGAGGGACCCAAACAAATTATTAAGAAGGCAAATCTGAGCTTTCATTGAACTCCAGCTCTCGACACAGGTTCGGGAAAGCCCCGTGAGCTTCTCGCTGTAGAGTGAAAATGGAACGCTATTTGTTGTTTGTTTATATCACGCAGTCTGTTCTTCTTCTCTCGGTTATCACGCAGTCTGTCTTCTGGTTGTTGCCTCTTTTGAATGACGAATACACACTACCGCCGCCTGCTGGTGAGGAGAGTTATTGCCATTCACGCAGGCGCAGTTCATGCGTGCTTCTTGGCCGTCGGCTGAAGTCTTTGCGGTGTGTTCCAGTGTGACACATGGCCAAGACGCAGAGACGTGAGGCGACGGTGTTTGGTGTGTAAGAGGCTTAAGAAATATACAATGGTCTTTTAATTATAGTGGATGGACAGTCAGGAAGTCAGACATTTAGATTTTAATTTGCTGTTTTCTAGGATTCTTTTGCGTTTAGCAGCTTCAGTATTTACTTTTGTATGTATTGATTAAAGAAGGAACAATGCACATTAATTAACACGAGCACTTGAGCCCATCTTTTCGCCACAAGAGCTAATTTCCATCTTGATTGCTTTATTTCAGAGAACATCAACACGGACAAATCACATGAGCACAATTACAGCAAACTAATATTGCACATATTTAATCAATTAAAAGCACATGAATACAAACCCATTGACGTCCATCTGACACCAAGCACATACAGATAAAGCTATAGGTTTTTCTTTCCCGTTATATATTCTTAAAATCATCAATTCAACACCGTAATGTTTTCCTACGGGGAGTAATGAATGTTATCATCGTATCTTACCTCATGATAACGGCTCTAAATGTCACAAGAGGCTTCAGTTTGAACACAAGCATCTCCTCCGTCTTCCCCCTGTTTACTTTGTCGTTTCTCTATCAGCCTTCCTACCTTTTAATCTTCTTTATCGCCCTCATCATCCTCACCCACCTCCCCCTCCTCTCCTTAGGGTTGTGCTGCACTTTAATGCATATTAATGGCGAGGTGTGAAGGTCCCTCTGCAGCAGGATCTCCTCACTTTGAAACACGGAGCCTGCAGGCTGTGAAACCAGCGCTTTGCTCCAGCGTGCTTTTAGATAGATGTTATATCAAATAACTTGAAGGGATGAGTAATGTAGAAAATGCAGCTTTTGGAAAAAAAGCACACACCAGAACAGATATATATTGAGTTTTATAAGATATACTAGTTGATCTCAAACTTGCATGTTGAAACAAAGGCATTTCACATCACTTGGAAATAAAGAGTAGACAAAAACAAACCGAGATGACCATTAGCACTTTTACAAACATATTTAAACGATGAGATTTTAAATGAATAATCAAACAAATCAGAAAGATACAACCTTTAAACCAGGATAAAGATATTATATATTTTCACCCAACCTCTAAGATGATTTCTCATATCCCAATACTGATATAGTAAATATATATCCTATGCCTAGTTGTAGGTGCAGGGTGTCCGCGGGGTGCCCGCGGGGTCCTAAAGAGTATTCAAAGTTGATAAATCAATTTAGCGAAAATTACGGCTATTAAAAAGTATTAAACGGCATTTTATCTTGTTTTCAATAAGTATATAAATGGTCCAAAGAGGTTGTATTCTACAGTCTGCCTGAATGTAATCATTGCGTAGGTGTGTAGTGTGATTCTGTGTAGTTTATTGATGGCATCCCGTTGGGTTTGACGTCATCTGAACAGGACATCGCACGCTCACTGCTTGATAGCGCGAAGGTCCGTTTACGCCGGTTGCTAAGCAACATCGTTATGGGGAAATGCAAGTCTGCGTCCAAATGGTTGGAAGATAAGGAGGAAGGACAATCAATACTGTATATAGTCAATGTGAGGTAAAGTGTGTCGCCAAGGTAACCGGTTAGAACTCCAAGTGGAGATGAGGTCTTAAAATGTATGGAAAGGGTCTTAAAAGGTCTTACATTTGACTTGAGGGTTCCTGCATATACCCTAAGGTGATATTATAATAAATAAAACGTTCCCACAAATAAGCAGTAAGCTTCATAAAGCTTCTGCTAATGTGACTTTCGAATAGACCAATCATCAAATATCAAAAGCATTGCAGGGTTTGTCCACTATGTGTCATTATTCATCACGTTGTGCGATCAACTGCTACGGTATAATGATGAGTTATATACAAATGAATGTCTGTTGCTACTTCTATCAAAGGGATTTGGAATTAAATAAGTGGAAATATTCCAGCCTATAGGCAGTCTTTGAAATATTCTCTCCTGATTAACATATTGCGCAGTGTGTGTGTGTGTGTGTGTGTGTGTGTGTGTGTGTGTGTGTGTGTGTGTGTGTGTGTGTGTGGTGTGTGTGTGTGTGTGTGTGTGTGTGTGTGTGTGTGTGTGTGTGTGTGTGTGTGTGTGTGTGTGTGTGTGTGTGTGTGTGTGTGTGTGTGTGTGTGTGTGTGTGTGTGTGTGTGTGTGTGTGTGTGTGGGTGTGGGTGTGTGTGTGCATGCGTGTGTGTGTTATATATGAGTGAGCTGCAGACTAGTGGGCTTATCAAGAGCCCTACACTGTAAGGTAGGTAGAGCAGGAGAAATATGCACACACACACACACACACACTAACTCTTACCTGTCTGTATTACTGTCATGCTGCGCAAGGAACCCAGTCTCATGATATTAAAGGTGAGTAAGAGTAACCCCCTGATCCCACCGGAAGCGCCTGCGCTGCGGCCGCGCCGCGCTGCGACCTCCTCCTGCGTCATAACCCACCAGGCGTGTTTCAAAACGTTGCGGAAGCGGAGCGTCGTGTGTGCAGCCTCGCAGTTGTTGGATGAACATTCCACTTCCTGCCTGCGCCGCCCTGCACCGCGCTGCACCGCGTCAAAAATAGGATTCATCCTATATTTTAGAAATTCCTTGCGGCGAGGAGCTTCTGGGACGCTTCGAGCCGCGGTGCAGCGCGGTGCAGCGCGGTGCAGCGCGGTGCAGCGCGGCGCAGTGGGTCTGGTGGAATAGCACCCATTGACTAGAGTGGCCGCGATCGCTAAAAACACCGCAGCCGCAGCGCAACGCAGCGAAACGCAGCGCAACGCAGCGCAGACGCTCCTGGTGGGATTAGGGGGTAAGCATGTCCAAAAAAACCTCCATTTCCCATGATGCACCATTTTTGCATCCTGATAAAAAAAAATCATTATTATTCTCCTAAATGCAGAATGAAGGATTGCTATGGACTGTGCACGTTCTAGTGGTTTTAAAGAATGATTTGTCATTTCATTGTAGATGAATGTGTTCCTAATAACTTCATGTTCTCTGTTTTGATGAATGCTTTAAAGATGGAAATGTATTTTGGTTGGACCCCAGTCAAAACTACCAAATTGAAGCCTCTGTTGTTTTTTTAAATAAACCAAAATATGGTCATAACTGAAATGATCAAGCACAGTCATTTTGAAAGAGACACACACAGGTGTCTTTCAATAATCGGACAGTTGCTTACCATTACTTTCTTTAAATAATAAGAATCTGTGTTTCTCTTCAGATCACATTAATTACATAATAATTAGACAATCTGCTACAATCTGTATATTCCCGTGGTGCCTTGATGTAAAATACGTTGGTAGGATGGGGGGCTCTTCTGAATGTTCTCCGAGCCAGTTACGGTACCAACATGTCTGACTTCCTGGTGTGTGTGTGTGTGTGTGTGTGTGTGTTTCAGAACGAGTCGAGGAACATCGAGATGCTGGCAGCAGCCTGTGCTGTGGGGGTGGGATGCTGCTTCGCTGCCCCTATTGGAGGTGAGCTCAACTAAAGGAAGTAACATAAGTTAATTATATTATACATTATATTAAAGCAGATTGAGATTTGTTTCTTTGAAAAGTCTTAGATCACGTTTCAAAAATGTTCCAAATGCTTTTTTCTCACGTTGCAATTTTAAATCTCAAAATGATAATTGGTTAAAAATTCATAATTTCAAATAAGTAATGGAATGCCTCGTGCTGTCATGTGACCCCGATACAGAAAGCAAACAACATGTCAAAACTAAGCTGTAGGAAAAAAGAAGAAGAGTAAAAAAGAAACCCAACAAATGAAGCCAGATGTGTACCTGTCAGAGAAGAGAGAAGTACTCAGATCCTGTACTTAGTAAAAGGAGAAGTACTCAGGTCTTGTACTTAGTAAAAGTAGAAGTACTCAGGTCTTGTACTTGAGTAAAAGTAGAAGTACTCAGGTCTTGTACTTGAGTAAAAGTAGAAGTACTCAGATCTTGTACTTGAGTAAAAGTAGAAGTACTCAGATCCTGTACTTAGTAAAAGGAGAAGTACTCAGATCTTGTACTTAGTAAAAGTAGAAGTACTCAGATCTTGTACTTGAGTAAAAGGAGAAGTACTCAGGTCTTGTACTTGAGTAAAAGTAGAAGTACTCAGGTCTTGTACTTGAGTAAAAGTAGAAGTACTCAGGTCTTGTACTTAGTAAAAGTAGAAGTACTCAGATCTTGTACTTGAGTAAAAGGAGAAGTACTCAGATCTTGTACTTAGTAAAAGGAGAAGTACTCAGATCCTGTACTTAGTAAAAGTAGAAGTACTCAGATCTTGTACTTAGTAAAAGTAGAAGTACTCAGATATTGTACTTGAGTAAAAGTAGAAGTACTCAGATCTTGTACTTAGTAAAAGTAGAAGTACTCAGATCTTGTACTTGAGTAAAAGTAGAAGTACTCAGGTCTTGTACTTGAGTAAAAGTAGAAGTACTCAGGTCTTGTACTTGAGTAAAAGTAGAAGTACTCAGGTCTTGTACTTGAGTAAAAGTAGAAGTACTCAGGTATTGTACTTGAGTAAAAGTAGAAGTACTCAGGTATTGTACTTGAGTAAAAGTAGAAGTACTCAGGTATTGTACTTGAGTAAAAGTAGAAGTACTCAGATCTTGTGCTTCAGTAAAAGTAGAAGTACTCAGATATTGTACTTAGTAAAAGTAGAAGTACTTAGATCTTGTACTTGAGTAAAAGTAGAAGTACTCAGATCTTGTAGTAAAAGTAGAAGTACTCAGATCTTGTACTTGAGTAAAAGTAGAAGTACCAGAGTGTAGGAATACTCTGTTACAGTAAAAGTCCTGCATTCAAAATGTTCCTCAAGTAAAAGTAGAAAAGTATTCTCATCAAAATACAGTGAAAGTAGCGACAGTAAAAGTAGTCGTTGTGCAGATTGGTCCATTTCAGAATAATATATATGATATGTTTTATAATGATTGATCATTAAAGTGTTCTCAAAGCTGGTGAAGGTGCAGCTAGTTTGAATGACTTTGTATACTGCAGGGTAGCTGGTGGATTTACTCCAGGTGGAACTAAAGTGTGATTTAACACTTGATTAGATTTCACATCATTCATCCAGATCTGTGAAGTAACTAAAGGTATTAAATACATGGAGTGGAGGAAAAGTACAGTAAGTGGGTGTGTGTGTGTGTTGCAGGTGTGTTGTTCAGTATTGAAGTAACGTCCACGTTCTTCGCGGTGAGGAACTACTGGAGAGGTTTCTTCGCAGCGACCTTCAGTGCCTTCATCTTCAGAGTTCTGGCCGTGTGGAACCGAGACGAAGGTCAGGGAAATGATTCAAAACACCTTTCAGTCTGTCAAACTACCAGGAATGTGGTTACTAGCATCAAAAGTGTCTTAATAACTAAAGTGTAATGTATATTTTTTGCCGACAGATTAACTTGGTCTATCTCTATAAACAACATAGGATATTAAATGAAAAAAATCGGGGGGAAAACTAAATAAACCTTGAAAAAAAATACTTTTCAATATAAATAAATTCTGAAAATGATCAAACTACCGAGACGTTGGTACCGAACAGAAGTGAAACTCTCACATCTTAATAAAGTAAATAAAGCTGATAAATGTTTCATTATCTTGACGGAAGCCCTCAGTAATCTTATCAAGCTCACATGGTAATTATATATGTTTGACAGCTGACTTATTGACATGTTTCCAGTGGTGCAAAGCGATATTTACCTTTTTACAATGTTATGCAGCTGTATTTGAGGACAGTTACGGCGACATTATACTCAACATAAGTATATTTCCGTTGCCCTGCTTTAAAGTCGTCTGTTAGTTTGGATGACACTCTGACAGGTTCCTGATCTCTTTCTGTTCTCCTTCTTCTCCAGAGACCATCACGGCTCTTTTTAAAACGCGTTTCCGCCTCGACTTCCCCTTCGACCTCCAGGAGCTTCCTGCCTTCGCCGTCATTGGGTGAGTCCTCTCTGCTGATTGGTCCATTTCTGATTTCATTTACATTAGAGCATGGGTTGGTAATATAAAGGTTTCATAGATTGTGTTTAAAACTATTTAAAACACAATCTAATTTGTAAAGTATTAGGGAAATAAATAAATAATAATGATTAAACAAAATAATTATAATCAAAATTAAATGATTATTATTATGAAAAATGATCATATTATTTATACGATTATGAAATAATGTGTATTTAAAGAGCACTTTTCAAGGGGCTCAAATACACTTCTCATGTCCAGGTTAAAATTCATACAAAATATACAACACACAACTCTACGATCAACAAATCAGGTTTAGTTTGCCAACGAAAAGTCCAAGAAACTTTGAATGAATTCACTTATTCAGGTTTTTGTTTTTTTGCCATCTGGTTGTTTTGTCAGGTTTTCTTATTTATTAGATATGAGATATTATCCAGGAAGCTGTGAAGCTGTTTCCTCCGAGCGAGTCACCTGACATGGATAATTCACCACTGAGGGGGTCTCATTTCATCCTGAGCCGGGGGGGAACTCTGCCTCCCTCTTTCTCTCTCTCTCTCTCTCTCTCTCTCTCTCTCTCTCTCTCTCTCTCTCTCTCTCTCTCTCTCTCTCTCTCTCTCTCTCTCTCTCTCTCTCTCTCTCTCTCTCTCTCTCTGTCTGTCTGTCTGTCTGTCTGTCTGTCTGTCTGTCTGTCTGTCTGTCTGTCTGTCTGTCTGTCTGTCTGTCTGTCTGTCTGTCTGTCTGTCTGTCTGTCTGTCTGTCTGTCTGTCTGTCTCTCTCTCTGTCTGTCTGTCTGTCTGTCTCTCTCTCTGTCTCTCTCTCTCTCTCTCTGTCTGTCTGTCTGTCTGTCTCTCTCTCTCTCTCTCTGTCTGTCTGTCTGTCTGTCTGTCTGTCTGTCTGTCTCTCTCTCTCTCTCTCTCTGTCTGTCTGTCTGTCTGTCTGTCTGTCTGTCTGTCTGTCTGTCTGTCTGTCTGTCTGTGTCTGTCTCTCTCTCTCTCTCTGTCTCTCTCTCTCTCTCTGTCTGTCTCTCTCTCTCCGTCTCTCTGTCTCTCTCTGTGTGTGTGTGTGTGTGTGTGTGTGTGTGTGTGTGTGTGTGGATACGACATTTTGCTAACTTTGTGAAGAGCTCTAAATGACAGCCTTCACACCCCCGCTGATGCTGGCATTTAAGAGCCTCTTTGTGCTCAGATTCAAAAGAACCGAGATGGAAATACATTTAATTAAAAATGTTGCTGTTGAATAAGCAAACAACGACACATATCGACGAGGAAATGGGATTTTCTTAGTTATCATTTGAAAATATTATATCAACTTTCTTTTTTTTGTATTCAACATAGTGGATACAAAAATATTTACAAAACATATTTAAACCAAACATGAGTATTACTTACAGAAAGGGAAGAAATACAACATAAACATAAAAGGAAAGCTGCACAATTGATAGACACTTTATTAAATTCAACAAGTGCCATATCCAAATCGCAATACATTGATATTTGGTCAAATTAAAGCAGGTACAAAATATGTGTATTAAGTATTGTGGCGCTGCAGAGAAGTTTAAATGTTAAGGAAATAAGTTGTGAGTATCATTCCATTGCTCTGATTGGTTAGCTGGCCGGCTCCGTTGTGATTGGTCAACCGCTTAGAGATGTCCCGCCCCTTAGCCTATCACGTACAATGTGTTGGAGCGCTAGCCAATAGAAAAGCAAGTGTTACTTTAATGTTGTCAATATGTTCTGGAAGTAAACAAAGGAGTCCAATGGTGGTGTTTCAAGCAGGGATTTTAGCCTCTGCAGACCGTTAACATGCACTAAAAATCTATATAACAAACTACAGACTTTTGACTTTAACTTTAACTATATATGTATTTGTTGTTCCTTTTCTTTTCTTTTCACTATATCTGTAAAGCGTCTTTGAGCACCTGTAAAAGCGCTAACAAAATAAATCTATTATTATTATTATTACAGGAGAGGGAAAACCCCAGAATCCATAATAAGACCCCTTTAACAGCTAGATCTACTAAAACAAAAAGACAGCATGCAGTGAATCGGCTTCATCCCGAGGCAAAGACATCATCCTCCTGCTCATTATTTATTCAGAGGAATTTGATGGAATTAATAATTCAGTAAGATGAATTTATACGCATCAGGTTGTCTGCATGGAGTCCATTTTCCTCTCAGCGTCACAAAGAGGAATCCCACCGAGCTCCTAAACGAAAGCTTATGTAAAACTTCTTGTTCTGTTTTCACCCCCCACACACACACACACACACACACACACACACACACACACACACACACACACACACACACACACACACACACACACACACACACACACACACACACACACACGTCCCTGACTCCCACTCTCTCAGCTGTTCCTCTCTGTTCATTCTCCATCTCTAGTATGTTCCTGTTTTAATTGATGTCTTTGTTCACTGGAAAACACAGAGTTTTCGCTCCTAATAAGTTACAAAATCTGCCATGAACATTAGCTTGGTAAGATGTATTGACTAAGATGGGATATTTAGATAAAGGAGATCTTGTAATGAGCTGGGAAATCTTATTTTGAACTATATTTGACCAGGATCCGGAGATGTTGTGTTAGGGTTTAAAACCACAGCATCTTAAAAACCTTGTAAAACATGTCTTTGACTGAACAAGATACTGATGCATTGTGTAAAAACAAGACTATATATTAGGGCTGTACCCGAATATTCGTTCTTTGGAGTACTATTCAGGTTTCAATTTCGTTATCCGGATATTTTTTTTTTTAGTTTTTCTTTGTTGAATTTATTGAAATCTCCAATATCGACGTAAGAGCTTGTGCCTCTTCGGTGGGTGCTAACACTTAACCTTAAACGTTATCGTTTACTTTCTCCGTATTTATATGTAAATATTACTTTTTTCTTCATTAATCTATGTCACGTCATTTCCATAGCAACAACAACTTCCTGTCAACAGCGCTAACTCTCTTTCAAAATAAAAGCATGTCCATACAAAATTGGAAGCCAAGCCAAATTACACTTAAGACATATACAACTGTCACGAAAGTAACAAACACAATGCGATATCCTTTTCAATTTCAAAGAACACAAATTGGGTTACATTAACAAATAACTATAAAACAACAATACTGTAGAATAACAAAGAATGCCGTGAATACACCGAAATACACGTGTTGAAGCGGTTCGCTGCTGATTACTACCAAATACCCGGAGCCCGAAAAATGGTATTCGGGACAGCCCTGCCCTATATTTCACTGAATTGTTACTTCTTAAGTTATTATTAATTATATCAAGTGTAGGCATATTCTGACTAGAAATAAGACAAATATGCTTGGCAAGATTTCGATTTTTGGCAGTGTTTTTTTCTGTTCAAAACCTCCTACGTGTGTTTTTTGAGACTCTCTATTTCCTCCGCTTCATTCAGACTTTCCCACGTCTCATATATTTGCCCCCCCCACACATCCCATCTGACTCCCACTCTCTCAGCTGTCTCTCATGTTCCATCTCTAGTATGTTCCTGGTTTAATTGATGTCTTTGTCAACTGGAAGACAAGGTGTGTTCGCTTGTAAAAGGTCAACACATCTGCCAAAAGAACACGTGAACATTAGCTTGGTAGGATTTATTGACTAAGATGGGATATTTAGATAAATGAAATCTTGTAATGAGCAGGATCAGGAAATAATACGTCTAAGATAAGCCAGAAATGCTCAAAGGTTTTTCTGTCTTCTGATGAAAAGTGTGTTTTTTTAAATCTACTCTTAAATACCACAGTAGCTTAAAAACCTTGTGACATGTAAAAAATGTCTTTGACTTAACAAGATACTGATGCATCGTGTACAAACAAGACCCTATATCTCACTGCGTTGTTACTCCTTAAGTTGTCATGTCTTATATCAAGTGTAGGCATATTCTGACTAGAAATAAGACAAATATACTTTTTTTAATGCAGTTTTCTCCTCTGTTCAAACCCTCCTACACACTCTCTCTTTCCTCCGCTTCATTCAGACTTTCCCATGTCTCGTATATTTCTAATGTAAATATTATTCAGCTGCATTCCACTTCCTGACACCCGCCTCCAGCGTAGTGAAACTCATCACATCTACACTGTTTCCATCGCAGCTGAATGCACCGGGGACTTCCCTCAGAGGAGGTTTTAAGAGAGGAACATGTTTTTCATTGTTGCTTTGTCTCGTTTTATTGCATCCTTTTTCAATTTGATCACCCTGCATGTCTTCTCCTTATGCCGTGTGTGTGTTAACGTGTGTGTGTGTGTGTGTTCTCTCTGCAGTATTGCCAGTGGTTTCGGTGGAGCGCTGTTCGTCTACCTGAACCGACTGATTGTTCAGTTCATCAGGAAACAGAAGGCCATCAACAGATTCCTCATGAAGAAGTAAGTGGAGTGGATTTGTGGAAAGTAACTAAGTACATTTACTCAATCAGTGTAATTAAAGGGGCAAAAGACAGCTGTTTTACTTTATGACCTTAGAGTAGAAAGACTACTGGATTACTTTCTTAGAAATACCAAAAACATAGCAGCAGTTGGAACAATTGGTTAACTTTTCAGACCCCTCTATTGACTTTATTTCTCAAAAGTGGCCGACGACACATATCGAGACTTATTCAGAAAGGACAACCAGCTATCCAGACACTCTTAACCACTTTATTTAATAAGAATAATCCCCACTTTCTGGGTAAAGTAACAGCTACATGAGAAAGAGAAACGTCTGTGTGCTCAAGCTACTTTTCAAATGCAGGTTTTTCATAGAAAATCATGAAATATGGATCGTTTTTCTGTCAGTTTTTAGCTGACTGTCTCTGCTCTTTCTCCCCCCCCCCCTCAGACGTCTGCTGTACCCCGCGCTGGTCACTTTACTGGTTTCCACTTTAACTTTTCCCCCTGGTTTTGGACAGTTTATGGCTGGAAAGGTAAGTTCTGCACACCAACTCTGAACATGTTGTATTTCCAAATGCAGATTTACAAAGGGAAAAGCAAACGCCTGTTGACCTGATGTGTGTGTCAGAAGTTAAACAATGTCTCCTACTCCAGATGTTCAGAATCATCTAAAAATAAGAGAGTTATTGGGTTAATCTTATTATGTCACTACCACTATAGCATAACTAATAAACAACGTAAATAAGTCACGTTGTTTATTAGTGTTATTAGTGTCGGACATGTGGGAAAGACTTGTGTTTAAAAGATATGAGTAACAGGAGCGGTGAGTCAGAGTAACTCACAGCGAAGTCTAAGGATGACCTGGAATATAATTGGGTCATTATTTCTGTACAAAGTTTTTAAAATGTCTTGTTTTTCCGCTTTATGAACAACAAGCCTTGCAACTCAGAAAACAGGTGAATGTGTAGTGGATACTCTTTGAGCCGTGATACTGGAGAGAGGCTGGACTAATGTCCTACTGCTCTAAAGGGTTTGTTGAAAGCCTTTTCAAGGGAACAAACACAAAAAGGAGACAGAATATGACGTCAGTTCTCCTCAGGTCTGAATATTTTACTGATCTGTATAAACATATTTGCCTCTAATGAAAACATGTCTACACAACTTTGTATGTGTGTGTTTCATTAGTGTGCACAGGAGACTGGGATCAGCATAATGTCCCTTTAGCTCCTGGGGTGACTCATATGTGTGGGTGGGTGTGTGTGTGTGTGTGTATGCCCTCCAATTAGACCACCTTCCTCCGTCTGATTATCAGAATTTGAAAAGGGAATATTCTGTCCATCCTCACACACACACACACACACACACACACACACTCTGCTGGTCCCTAATGAAGGGGTGACTCAGCTTGTCTTCAGCCCACACTGACCCCCTCCTCTTAAAGCCTCTTCTCTGTGGAACACAAATTATAAACTTCTGTATCTTCAGCCCGTCTGATTGGCTCTCTCCTCAGTCATCATTCCTCTGAGACATTATCCCCACCAGAGTCTCCAGATATCCGGCTTCTTAAACTGTGAAGGATGCATGCATGTGTCTTTTTGCAATCTTAAATCTTCCGTCTTTATGGACACTTCCAGCTCTTCATCTACCATCATCCGTCATGCGTTACGCTCTGCATTTGAAGGAGACATATTCACATTTACATCTGCAGTCCGATGCGCAGGTTTAATGTGCTTACAGATTACAGAAACATCCGTCATCCAGGCGCATCTCAAAGTCTTCTCACAGAAGGAAAATACATGTTTCAACATAAAAGAAATGGGGTACAAAACGAGCTGGCACTTATTTACCACAAGCTGGAAAACTGGAGCATCTTGACGAAAATGTAGTATTTGCACGTACATTTAAACTCATATTGGTAAATACAACTAATAAGGGCATGAGAAGCTTTCATGTGATGTGTTTAACCCTCAGAGAGCATTACTGCTTTTTAAAGGGAAGACGAGACCAAGGCGGCACAAAAATGAATGTCTGTTTTATTATAGTATTTTCCAGTAACAGCGATTCAAAATAGCACAAAGACGTAAATCAACATGTGAAATAAAGCGAATGCATGGCTTCGAATTATATTCTTTTAAAGTTTTTTGCAGACTGAATATTGAGTGCTATTGCTAAAAAACTCACATTAAAGTGTGTGTGTGTGTGTGTGTGTGTGTGTGTGTGTGTGTGTGTGTGTGTGTGTGTGTGTGTGTGTGTGTGTGTGTGTGTGTGTGTGTGTGTGTGTGTGTGTGTGTGTGTGTGTGTGTGTGTGTGTTGTGTGTGTGTGTGTGTGTGGTGTGTGTGTGTGGTGTGTGTGTGTGGTATGTGTGTGTGTGTGTGGGTGTGTGTGTGCTGTGTGTGTGTGTGTGGTGTGTGTGTGTGTGTGTGTGTGTGTGTGTGTGTATGTGTGTGTGTGTGTGTGTCCAGCTGACCCAGAAGGAGTCTCTGGTGACGTTACTGGACAACCGGACGTGGGCGAAGCAGGGCATCGCCGAGGAGTTCGACTACATCGGGACACTCTGCGGCCTGGAAACACCCGCAGGTCAACGTCTTCGTCACCCTCGTGCTCTTCATCGTCATGAAGGTAGGAGAGCAAACTGTCAGGAAGATGTTAACGCATGTTAGTCTATATTGTCTATGCTCTCATTTGGAAATCGTCCAGTATTCAAATCCCTTTTACCTTCATCTTGGGGATGGACCTTCAGCACATGGCTTTTGTTTGCTGCCGCTGCACAGCTAAGAACACAAACGTTTCGCAGGGTAACCATTTCTCTGGAGCAAAGTCACTCGGAAGAGATTGGAAATAAAAGTTTCAACTTATGAAGCCTCGGCAGAAGCGTCAGCCAATCGAATCATATGCCAGTACAAGCTCTAGCCAATCAAACCGCTGCTTGTGTGTCAGGGGCGGGAGATTCATGTGATTGGTTGTTGGTCGAGTTTCAGACACGCCCACCGGCAAGCTTCAACGCACGCCGCCGTGTGGACGGGCCGTGAGAAAGCTTAAGTTTCTCTGAAGGACGCAGACGTTTCTCCAGTGTTTCTGTAGAGACTGCAAATCTAACTCGGAGGAGAGTTTATGAAGAGAAAGCTTACGTTTCTCTGGAGAACAAGGTTCAAGGCTTTTATTGGTCATACGAACATAGCTACAGTGTAGTTATGACGATGACAATCTGAGGTCACAGGCTCCTCCAACAGAGCAACACAATACAACTGATACACAGAAAAAATAGTGCAAGTAAATACAACAATTAAAATAGTGAAAAAGTGCAATGCAACACGTTGCAAGAGAAAGAACGCAACAAGTGACTTCCACGATAAAGAAAACAAACATCGTCAGAATGCAAATGCAAGAGGAAGGAAACGTTTCTCCGGATATTGTAAACATTCGTATCCTATATATAAGGCTCTTCTTTCTTTGTCTTCCCCATGTTCCCTTAGGGGCTGATTCATCTTCCCTCTGGTCACTACTTTCCCCCTCTATGCATTGGACATGTTCCAACCCCTTCTTCACTCCCTTCCTCCACGTACTGTAGGATATGTTCTGGTCAAATATATTCATATCCACACATTAGCCTCACAGTAGCTGATGGTGGCTTGATGGTATTACAGATAGTGAAGGTCATCAGGAGACACTTAATTGAACCTGAGGGTTTATACATTGGAGGATTAAGGCTTTTTATTCAATACTGGACCGGTGCTAATTGGAAGGTTTTGGAAACAGGCCCATCTCCTCTTGTCACTTCTGAGGTAGAAAGGGCATTTAAAGAAGGAGCCCCAAATCTGCCTCGTTAAATTAGGAGGAAGCCATTTAAAGTTTGTTATGCTTTATTGCATAGCTGATGCTAATGCTCATGGGGAAAAGTACAACTTACTATATTAACTCAAGTACTGTAATAAGTACATTTGTGAGGTACTTGTACTTAACTAGAGTATGTTTACGTTTTAGGGATGTAACGATATATCGAATATCGCGATATCGTGATAAATAAATGTCTCGATACCGTCGTGAGACCTTTATTTAACTTATTCGAAATACTTAATGCACACTTTCCTAACTTTCATCACCCATCTGCACACATGTCATCGGCACACACACACACACACACACACACACACACACACACACACACACACACACACACACACACACACACACACACACACACACACACACACACACATCACTCACAGTAATGGCTCAGTGTAATTACAGTCTTTGGTTTCCCAGCATTCAGCAGCAGATTGCTCTCCCTCTCCCGCTCGGTAATGAACGGTTCTTTTATTCCTCGTGGCAGCCATCTTGTCTTTTTTGCCACTTTTCATGCCAACATTTCAGTTTCGGCTTCCAGCTGCTAAACTTTTGAAATTAAAGTGTCGAGTTCCAGGAAGTCCATGTTGGCAGGTCAGCAAAAAAAGATTCTTACATAAAAAATGACGATAAAGAGACACGAAAACAACTTAAAGAGACTCGGAATCACCAAAGACAAAAAATAACCAGAGACAGAATAAAGCAAATACAAAAAAAGTGATTAGAGAAACACAAGAACTATACAGAGAGACACACAACGATTACACAAATACATAAAAGGTCACACAAAGACACTAAAATAATTACTTGAAAGACACACAAAAAATATATAACATGTAAGGGATAATGTGCAGCGAGGCATTATGGGTAGAAGAACACCCGACAGGCAGATCAGGATCCCGACGCGAAGGAATGACAGTTCATTATTACTGTACACAGTTACATCGAACGGACTTCTTTGTGCAGATGTGAGCCTCCTTAACAACGGTCAATAAGTCCTTGACAACGGTCTGTCTGTTCTGGATTCACAACGTATCACATGTTCTGAATTGACCAATCAGAATCGAGTATTCAACTAAGCCATGTAATAAACACAAATGAACAACACAGAGAAAATTAAACTACGAATAGACATCAAATGACTGCAAAAGATATCTAGAAAGATTTAAAAGGACTACAAAAAAACCCAAAATGATAACAGGGACAGTCGATGATTAACGGGTGACTGAACATAGAAATAAAGAGACACAAAATGACTCACAATGACATGGAATAACTACAGCAGTAACTTTAGAAAAACAGGGAACAAAAGGTGGAAGTTGCTCTTTGTAAAGTTCACTGCAACTATTTTAGCTGAGACTGTGTAGCTTTTTAGCACACCTGAAAACACACACACACACACACACACACACACACACACACACACACACACTAAAAACGACTGTGACGACACTATTTTTAGTGTTGTGAAATTATTGTCATCAGTTCAAGGAGGAATGAGTTTATTAATACAGGTGTGTGTGTGTGTGTGTGTGTGTGTGTGTGTGTGTGTGTGTGTGTGTGTGTGTGTGTGTGTGTGTGTGTGTGTGTGTGTGTGTGTGTGTGTGTGTGTGTGTGTGTGTGTGTGTGTGTGTTGTGTGTGTGTGTGTGGTGTGTGTGTGTGTGTGTGTGTGTGTGTGTGTGTGTGTGTGTGTGTGTGTGTGTGTGTGTGTGTGTGTGTGTGTGTGTGTGTGTGTGTGTGTGTGTGTGTGTCAGAGGGCCCCTGAGGCCCCGGGCGTTAGACTGTCCTCTGAATGTGAGGCTCTCAGATGACAGTCAAATCATATCCTTCACTTCTCCTTTCACTCTTCAGTTTCGTCCTGTTTGCAGTTATCTGTAGCTTCTTGGTCATCTTATGTAATCAGTATTTTGTTTACAATGTTTTACAAATCTGATAAAACAACAATCAATATTCTTATCCTATACTGATACCAATGTTCAAAAAGCTCTTCATTCTTCTCACACTGCCCTCTTTTCACCCTCTGTCTGAAACCAGAGCCCTGTCTGCTCTGATTGGTTAGCTGGCCGGCTCTGTTGTGATGGTCAACCGCTTAGAGATGTCCTGCCCCCTTAGCCTATCACGTGCAATGTGTTGGAGCGCTAGCTAAGCAACATTTGTATATCTCTGTGGGGTTACAGGCTACGTTCTAAATATTTAGTTTATTTGGGGTTTTAACATGCACAGAAGATGGAGGCAGCATTTTAATAAAGATATTGCTTCGTCATGGGTGCTCAAATATTTAAAACTGTTAGTTTACAACCATGTGGGTGGATTATCTGTATGAGTGAGGGTCCTATGCTACTGGTTAAGTTCATTATCTCATGTAAAGCATTGTTACTGATAGGGACTTCCTGCTATATCTTTCCCTTTGTATTAAGTATTTGAACAGTGTGTTCCTATTGCTAAGTACTTCTTCTAACACCGCACAGAACATACAGTACGGACCATATGTCCAGCCACAGGTTGTGTGAATGTCTTAAAGTCCGTCTCCTCCTCATCGACCTGAAGCAGGGTCTGTGTGCGACTGTTTTTGCAGACATTGATCACATGACTTCAGTTGCCATGGTGAACTCTCCTTTCCCTTTGAGGACATAAGAAGCTGCAGCCAGTTTCCTGTCACCTGTGTGCCGTTGTTGTTGTTGTTGTTGTTGTGTAAACAAGCAGCTGGTTCAGATCACCTCTCTACAGACGGAGTCTTAAGTAGTTTATGTAAGGAGCTCCATTTAAACACAAGAGGGGGAGAGCTGAGGGGGGTCTGCACAGATGGGGGAGGTGAAAGGGACACAGGTGCTTGAAGGTGCTCTGCTAACAACTTTGTTTTTGTAGTTCGGCCCCCTCTTTTTACACATCTAACAGGTGCAGCATTCGAGCTCATCGAGGTAGTTTAGATACTGAAATGTGCATCAAAATCGTACAATTTGCCCCAAAAAATGCATACAAATGTACAAATTAGATCAAAAATATTACAGTTAGCTTAAAAATATATAAAGATTTGCTTGAAAAATATAAAAATGTGATCAAAAAAAACATTACAATTTGCATACAAATTTAAAGTGGACCTATCATGCTATTTTTAGGCAATAGCACAGGTCTCAGATATATACAAATATATAAAAAACATGCCTATGAAGTGTTTTGCTCAAAATACCAAACAGATCATTCTAGCCATGCCTCATATCCCTCTGTTTCACTTCCTGTTTCTAAAGTGCTGATTTGGGTATAAAACCTAAAAACATTTTTTATAAAGAGGAGGGGTCTGAGCTCATGCGGGACCTGGCAGCTACTGTCTAAACTAAATGCTGCCGTGATGAAACGCCATATCATGGATTATCAAGGATCTGAAACAGTATGGAGCTCAAAGGCTTTCTCTCTTGCCGGTTATACCACAAGGTGAGTTCCTTTTTACTTCCTGCTTCTTCACACACATGCTCTCCAGTACAAGCTAGCTCTGAGTGTTAGCGATGCTAATGTAAACACCGACCATATTACGTCCAAAACAGTCGGGCATTGTTTCTGATAGCAACGTTTCTGATTGGGCCGTGGGTCCACATTTCAGATATTACGTCATATTGAACGCAAATCTGGATCAGCTCCGTTGTTCCCCGTTTTTAGAGATTTGGGTACGGAGGAAAAGAGAGAGGGTTTTATTTGCTGACGCTGCGTGAGTTCCCCGACACACCGGGGACACATGTTGATGTAGAAAATACATTGAAAAGTGCATTTTGCATGATAGGTCCCCTTTAAATATTGCATAAAAAATATAACGATTTGAATAAAAAATCTTAGAATTTGCTTTAAAAATATCACAATTCGATTTAAACATCACATTTTGATTAAAAAAACATTACAATTTGCATACAAATGTAAGATTTGCTTGACATTTTTTACAATTTCAATAAAAAAATCTAACAAATTGCATCAAAAATCTTCAAATTTGCTTCAAAAATCTTCCAATCTGCATTAAAAATATAATATTAGAATGCATTTACAGTCTATACATTATCCTCATTTGCTTTATAGAGTGCAACTTCACTAATTATGACCATTATTCCAGCCTATTGTAATTGACTGCACTGGAAGGTCTTTAATGAACACTTCCCATGGAGTCAATTGAGGTCTAAAATGGCTTATTGCAGATGTACAAATGGATTAAATTGCATTATAGAGCAGTGTTTAAACACTTTGTCCGACAGCTACACACCTCAGAGTTCAAGACCTTTGTAATAAAAGGAAAGTCTATGTTATGAGATCACACATCCTTTAAACCTTTCGAGCTCTTATTACGTTTTCAGTCTCCGTGTGTGGGAGGAAGAATTACAAAAGGAAGAAGAAGACGATCCGAGAGATACATTACTCCGTCTCTTTTTCCCATAAGGCCCATTTTCGTGTATTAAACTGCTTTTTTGTTCTGGTAATCTCTGACGGCAGCTCTGATTCTCGTCTCTGAGTCACCAGGGCGAGCGTGGGTGTGTGTGTGTGAACACCTACGCTCGTATGTGTGTGTATGAGGTGTGTGTGTGAGGTGTGAACACAGTGTATGGTTACCGGAGGAGATCCATTACTTCACCATGGCAGCCGCCTTAATTACAGCTAACTATAGACGCAGCGGAGGGAGAGAGACGGAGCAATGAGTGTAATTAAAAAGTCTATTTGAAAGCATGACATTATTACACAGAGGAAGTTTGTCTAATGGCTTGTACACCACTCAGATTTATACTTCTTCTTCTGTGCACGCAAACAATGAATGTCACAAATGTTCAACTCTGCCGAAAGACTGTGTGTGTGTGTGTGTGTGTGTGTGTGTGTGTGTGTGTGTGTGTGTGTGTGTGGTGTGTGTGTGTGTGTGTGTGTGTGTGTGTGTGTGGGTGTGGGGTGTGTGTGTGTTGTGTGTGTGTGTGTGTGTGTGTGTGTGTGTGGGTGTGTGTGTGTGTGTGTGTGTGTGTGTGTGTGTGTGTGTGGGTGTGTGTGTGTGTGTGTGTGTGTGTGTGTGTGTGTGTGTGTGTGTGTGTGTCCAAGCATTACTATACTTGTGGGGACCTAAATATGTTTACACAGTCACGTGTGGGGACTCGCCTCCCTTATGGGGACAAAATGGAGGTCCCCATAAGGGGAATCATTCATTTTAGGGTGAAGACTTGGTTAGGGTTAGGCATGTGTTGGGTTATGGTTAAGGTTAAGAAGATAAGTCCTCCAGGAAATGCATGTAAGTCAATGTAATGTCCCCTGAAGTGATGTATACATGGTGTGTGTGTGTGTGTGTGTGTGTGGTGTGTTGGTGTGTGTGTGTGTGTGTGTGTGTGTGTGTGGTGTGGTGTGTGTGTGTGTGTGTGTGTGTGTGTGTGTGTGTGTGTGTGTGTGTGTGTGTGTGTGTGTGTGTGTGTGTGTGTGTGTGTGTGTGTGTGTGTGTGTGTGTTGTGTGTGTTTCTGTAATAGCCTAAATACATTTTGTAAGAGAGGGCAAAAATGAAAGTGTTTTTTTGTGCAGAAATGCCCAAACTATTTAATATAAGGTGTGTGTGTCTCAAGTAACACACATATCCATCTAGCTTAACATTTTGCAGTTACTCTTATTTTATTACATACTTACATGAATAGATGCACTCCACTTGTATATGTTTAAGTAAAACACGAGGCAACAGGTGCAAAGGTACATGCCTAATATCAGTAAAGCAGGAAGTTAATCTCGTTCTCAGTTTCTCTCCCAGGCTTCCTGTGTGTTGCTGTGCACATTGTGTTCAAATTATAACTTCACATAAAGTTCAACAGAGCGCATGTTTACAGTGAAAACAGATTTTAAGCCTCATATTTAATTGTTCTTTTGGTTGTTTCACAGCACTTTGAATTGCCTTGTGTTGAAAAGTGCTATATAAATAAACTTGCCTTGCCTTGCCTTGTTTCCAGATTGAGCACGAAGCAAAATGTTGCCCCTCATTAGAAGTCGATTCGCGCAGGAATTTGTGTGTGTAGTGCGTTGGTATTTACTCAATTCGAGTCAAACACCTTGGATGTGAAGTCTTCTCTCAAAATCAATGTGATCATGCACTGAAAATGTGTTTAGTCAGCTAATTCCAATGTCAAGGATATAATGATTGATCATATATTTACTGTAGAAATGATCCATATCAACCTAGCTGTCTCGTGTGTGAGCTGGATTTTAATGAGACATGTAACTTCTAAGGAGTTCACACTAGTATTTATTAGATCTCTTTACTTTTACACCATCTTAATAATCTACTTTTTCTTTCCAAGCCCCCTTTAAGACTCATATCTGTGTAACCTTTTTATTTAAACTTCCGATAATGCTCACACATTGTCAGTGGTGACATTTCCCTCTGTTTGCCTTTTCCTAATTAGCCGTCTCTTCCGCTGGCCCTGCACAGTGACGGCCAATCAGTGGGCCGCTCATTACCCAGGGTTCATTGCAGGGTCTTTGTCAAATGAAGAGTGAAAGTGACAGCTCAATCTAACCTCAGCAATAAGCTCCGCATGGCCGCCTCCTCACTGATAGAGGACTCAACTGTTCCATCATCAGGATGGCAGTGGAGAGTTAATTGAAATGCCACCATGTTCTGTCTTTTTTATTTCTTCTTTTTATTTAACTTTCTCTTGTTGCTGCCTTAGTTCTGGATGTCAGCGCTGGCCACCACCATCCCTGTGCCCTGCGGAGCCTTCATGCCAGTATTCGTCATTGGTAAGAATCGGTGTGTGTGTGCCGGCCTGTGAGTGTGTGTTTGTGTGTGTAGTGCAGTGAAAGTAAGTGCATCTGTGAGAGTGAGGTCGATGAAAGGTACAAGAGTAGATTAATACCACACTTGTATACGTCCATTACATATGAGTTAAAACTGAAGCTACAGTTTTAATTTGAGCTTAGCCGTTTAGCATAGCTTAGCATAAGAAGCTGTGTGTGTGTGCATGAGCGTGTGTGTTAGAGCAGCCAATGAATATGTGTCTGAGAGTGAAGTTGCTGAGAGGTACACGAGCAGATTGATACCACACTTATTATGACCAATTAGCCTAGCTTAGCATAAATACAGACTGGAAATTAGGTAAAAACTGCTAGCCTGGATCGGTCCAAATATGTACACACCAACACTACAAAAGCGTACAAATTAACAGTGTGTGTGTGTGTGTGTGTGTGTGTGTGTGTGTGTGTGTGTGTGTGTGTGTGTGTGTGTGTGTGTGTGTGTGTGTGTGTGTGTGTGTGTGTGTGTGTGTGTGTGTGTGTGTGTGTGTGTGTGTGTGGTGTGTGTGTGTGTGTGTGTGTGTGTGTGTGTGTGTGTGTGTGTGTGTGTGTGTGTGTGTGTGTGTGTGTGTGTGTGTGTGTGTGTGTGTGTGTGTGTGTGTGTGTGTGTGTGTGTGTGTGTGTGTGTGTGTGTGTGTGTGTGTGTGTGTGTGTGTGTGTGTGTGTGTGTGTTGTGTGTGGTCGTGTGTGTGTGTGTGTGTGTGTGTGTGTGATGTGTGTGTGTGTGTGTGTGTGTGTGTGTGTGTGATGTGTTTGTGTGTTTGTGTGTGTGTGTGTGTGTGTGTGTGTGTCAGGGGCAGCGTTTGGCCGTCTGGTTGGAGAAAGCATGGCAGCCTGGTTCCCAGATGGCATCCACACAGATGGCACCATCTACCCGATAGTGCCGGGAGGCTACGCTGTCGTGGGTAAGTTAGAGTCACAAACATGGCACCCTACTCTCTGTTTTCTCACTTTCTGAAGTGTTATATAATGTTTTTGTTTTACTCTTTTCCTCAAAGCCATTTTAAGTTTTGCTCTAGCTCTTAAAATATAGGAAAAACATGATAAGGATTCACTTCCTGGTTCTTCTTTTTGGACATGAAACACTCAGTTAAATGGTTTTATTGAGGGTTTGCATTACAAGTCCTCTTATATATGTTTGATATAAAAAATATAACTCTTAAGTAGGGTTGGGAACCGAAACTCGGTTCCAGATGAGAACCGATAAGAAAATGCCGGGTACCCATACAAAATACACAATTTCGGTTCTGCTTAACGGTTCCTAAACGCGGTAGACCCTGTATTCCACCGGGTCCGTCTGCGCCTCGGCGCCCCGGTGGAATACAGCCAGGGTAAGGGCGGACTGGCCATCTGTGTGTTCTGGAGAATCACAGAACGGCCGGTCGTCAGCGGGCCGTTGACGACCGGCTCGGCACGCTGACGGCCGGCTCGGCACGCTGACGGCCGGCACCGCCCTTCATTTTTTAAAACGGTATCATGTAAGTTGCGGCGACAGAGGTCCACAGTTGCCCCGCAGCGAGGCTCCTCCCGTAGACAGTTCACGAGCTCAGTCACTTCATAACACCAAAGATGGGTCGCGGTAGACGCTCTAAAGTGAGGCTCCACTAAGAAAGAAAAAGACGAGGCACAGTGTAATGCCTGTTAATAGCCACAGGCATAGCTCAGTTAAAATATACATGCAATACATTTGTATTGCATGTATATTTTTTATTTGTAAAAATATCAGTTAAAGCTTAAAAGAATAAAGATGTTGTTGTTATCTAAACGTTTGACCTCTTTCTTTTACAATTTTGGAATCGAAACGGGGAATCGATAAGAACCGGAATCGATAAGCAGAACCGGAATCGGAATCGATACATTTCAAACGATACCCATCCCTACTCTTAAGTCAATTAACTTTTGTCCGGATTAAATGATAAATATCTGTGATTGCATCAGTTTTGTGATCCAGACGATGTGTTTTTTTACTCTACATTAATTTCCTGTGAGGCATCAGTGGCTCCACTTGAGTAAAATAGACTTCTCTAGACACCGTTCAAAGAAAATAAATCAAGATAAATATTTCCTACAGCTCCAGGTTAAGACTCTAACCAGACTGATGAAAGGAGGCACAGGATATGATCAGACTCAAACACTCGAGACAGAATCAAATTAAGTCCGGCAGAAGCTTGAAATATGCCTGCTAAACATTTCAGACACCATCCGACAAACAACACACTTTCACAACCCGGGTGCTCAGGATCTACTTAAAAGTTCAGAAGTGGAAAAAGCATCTTGTGAATTTAAAACTAAGGAAAAGAAAGTGGACCAGTGGAGTTGTTATTGGCCCTGGATTCATGGAATAAAACATGGCATAGAGTTGAATGTATTCTCCAACTTCTGGCTCAGTTTTAGTGAATTTAATTGTTTAGGTATTTCCTATTTCTCTACTCAACATTATCCTTTTTCTACTACCTCTTTCAGGGAAGTTATGTGTCTGTCATGGTTTGTTTGTCAGCAAAACTACGGGTAAACTACTGGTTCATTTGGACGGATCTGAATTACAGGGCTGACAGTTCGTGATGGGGAATTTGTTAAAATGAAAAAAACGCAATACATTTTAGGTCCTGCCAACGCTAGCTGTCTATCAGTAACCACACTCACGTAAAGGTCCCCTATTAAACTGTTTTTCATCAATATATCACAGGTCTCAGATATATCCAGAGCCTGTCTCTGATTGGCTGAAACACCAAACAGATAATGGCAGCATTACCCATAATCCCCTCTGTTTCAGCCCTGTGTCCAAAGTGCTGATTCTCTGTCTGTTACTTTAGATGAAAATAAGGAGCCCCTCCCCACGCCCCTCTGAGAGACATTTGGTTACAAAGAACTCAATGGTGCTCTAGGAGGAGATTCAGGTGATAAGGGGGGGGGGTGGGGTTACCTTGGTTGCTGATTGGCTAATGGTTACACAAGACAACACATCGTTATGACATCATAAAGTGGCCCAAATCTGATCAGCTCATTTTCAGACAGGTTTTTATAGAAATGGATCAAAAAGAGAGAGAATCTTTGTTCCTGAAACTTTCAGAGTCTCTTTCCACAGAGGGGACACATGTTGATGTAGAAGAGACATGAAGAAGAGGGGACACATGTTGATGTAGAAGAGACATGAAGAAGAGGGGACACATGTTGATGTAGAAGAGACATGAAGAAGAGGGCACACATGTTGATGAAGAAGAGAAATGAAGAAGAGGGGACACATGTAGATGTAGAAGAGACATGAAGAAGAGGGGACACATGTTGATGTAGAAGAGACATGAAGAAGAGGGGACACATGTTGATGAAGAAGAGAAATGAAGAAGAGGGGACACATGTAGATGTAGAAGAGACATGAAGAAGAGGGGACACATGTTGATGTAGAAGAGACATGAAGAAGAGGGACACGTGTTGATATAGAAGAGACATGAAGAAGAGGGGACACATGTTGATGTAGAAGAGACATGAAGAAGAGGGGACACATGTTGATGTAGAAGAGACATGAAGAAGAGGGGACACATGTTGATGTAGAAGAGACATGAAGAAGAGGGGACACATGTTGATGAAGAAGAGACATGAAGAAGAGGGGACACATGTTGATGTAGAGGAGACATGAAGAAGAGGGGACACATGTTGATGTAGAAGAGACATGAAGAAGAGGGGACACATGTTGATGTAGAAGAGACATGAAGAAGAGGGGACACATGTTGATGTAGAAGAGACATGAAGAAGAGGGGACACATGTTGATGTAGAACAGACATGAAAGAAGAGGGGACACATGTTGATGTAGAAGAGACATGAAGAAGAGGGGACACATGTTGATGTAGAGGAGACATGAAGAAGAGGGGACACATGTTGATGTAGAAGAGACATGAAGAAGAGGGGACACATGTTGATGTAGAAGAGACATGAAGAAGAGGGGACACATGTTGATGTAGAAGAGACATGAAGAAGAGGGGACACATGTTGATGTAGAAGAGACATGAAGAAGAGGGGACACATGTTGATGTAGAAGAGACATGAAGAAGAGGGGACACATGTTGATGTAGAACCACGTCACGTTCATCCCCTAATGAAGCAGCGTGGCTAATGAGATGCAGAGGGTGTTTCTCAATGTCGAGTACGCTTGCTTGGTAGCACATGTCTTCCGAGTCACTTCCTTCAGAAGCGAGGCAAGAATCCTTCCTGGCATTCGGAAAACGAAGAGTGGAACAGGCGAGCAAGTGTGAAGGTGTGCGTCACATGAGAGGCCCCGCCTTAAATGTTCCGCCACAGATTTGGGGAAATTGGTCCGTGCGCAAAGCATTGTGGGGATTTTAAGACCGGAGTCTACACATGTGCAGCCTCGAAATTTCTCCAAACGAAGTACGCAGGGCTCGGTAGAATTCCAAGTATGCTGGACATTGGAACAGTCCTTCGGTGGCACTCGATGACGTAGTATGCTTGAAATAGTGGCTCTGGAGCAGCTTTCCTCGAGATTGAGTTGTTGTTGTTGTTCTTGTTGTTGTGCGTCCTCCGCTGTGCGACCTGTTGACAGCCGTGCTCATCGTGACTCTGTTTCCCTGTTGTTGTTGTTGTTGTTGTTTATCTGTTGTTGCACAGTAGCTGGTGACTCAGACCTCTCATCTCTCACCCTCTCGCTTTAAGGGTGAAACGTTAGGATTGGCAGAAGCATTCATGAGAGGAGGAGAGGCGCGTTCAGGCCTAATGATGTTACACAAAAGAACAATGAGCGCGTCTCACACCCACCATCTGCTCTCCTCTCTCTGCACTATACGTTAATGCTTTTTCATTCTCTACTGTATTATGTTTCTCATCTCATTTATCAGATTGCACTCGTTAATTTTCTCTGTTGAGCAGTGAAGGCACCATTTACCTCATGCTGCTTTTTCAAATTGCTCTTTCTTCACAACACTTTATTTGGGGGGGTGAAAAAATGTAGGTTTGCTTTGAATAAGTCGATGTTTGCCATATGGACAAATAAGATTGTGGGGAGAGGAAATCTGGTTTGTTGGGATGAGAGAGCCAGAAAATGGATGAAAATGTTTGAGTTAGTTATTTTTAAAGTGTTATGGTTGAATGGGCTTGCTCTATAATGCTGTATATGATCGTATTGAACAGAATTAGAGTCATATTGATATTGTGTACTCTTCTGTGGTGGCAGCAGATTAACTGAATGACCATCCATGCTTATGATAAAACAGAAACTCATATTTAGGCCTGTCGCGATAATCGATAAATTGACTTATCGTACGATAAATAAAAATGGACTCGATAACTTTTCTGAGCTCGATAAATTGCCGTTTACATGAGGATGTGACCAGCATTTTAGCTAGGTGCGCTGTGAGGGGCGGGGCTGAAACACAGCCAGGTCAGGACACTCCGCGTGCAGCAGCGTAGCAGCCAAATTAATAATATAGCGACAAGCGGGAGACGTGTGACTTACTCGCGGGGAATTTAAAGTGAAATGGAATTGGTTACTGTAAGGGAATATTTCTGTCTTACTCATAAGTAAGAATATACTCCTAAGATATTTAACCTTTTCTGTGTGTTGACATTTACGACGAACCATAAGTCTGTTATCTGTCTTAAGGAATGGGAAGTCTCAGCTATTGTTGACATTACCAGTTTTATGACCGGTCAACTCTCGGTCACAGAGCCAAAGAGTCAGATAAGTGATTCAGTGTCTCCAGGTGTTCACTCCCCAATATGCTCATTAACTCTCTGTAAACTAGTTAAAAGATCAGAATTGACATGACAACCCACCCGTGCAGTCAGAACCTTTTGCTGCTGTGACTTGTGATGTGAATTCTCCGGCCGTATCCTTGCAATAAACTATCATTGTTTGACATCAAAGCTCCAACTCTCCATTGCTGCAGAAGTTTCCCTTACAGTTACAAGCATACTATCCACTGAGCCACAGCCTCATATGTATCATTGTTTATTTATTTGTGTGTTTTTATACAGTTTTAGGACAGTAGGTGTGTTGGATTCTCTCTGACAGTGTATTTATTTCCCCACTAAATGGAGAGATTACCTGCCACAGAAAACGCATGAAAATATAATGAAATACAAACATTTGAAAGCGTGTTTTTTGGCAGGGTTAATTAAGATAAAGTGTTAGCAGGAAAGGCATCAGTGTAAGGCCTTTTAGTGCAAACGAATGTTACATTGCTGGAAAGATATATAGGAATGCAGCTTCTTGGTCATTTGAAACCGTTTTCATTGTGATGGATGATGCCCCTGAAACCCCTCCAAGGCCCTCCTTTATTTAGCACCCAGACCTCACCTTGAAAACCACTGATCCAAACAATGTCTCCTCTCCTCTGTGTGTTTCTCTCTCCACCCAAAGGTGCGGCGGCCTTGTCGGGCGCGGTGACCCACACGGTGTCGACGGCCGTCATCGTGTTTGAGCTGACGGGCCAGATCTCTCACATCCTGCCCGTGATGATCGCCGTGATCCTGGCCAACGCCGTGGCCCAATCGCTGCAGCCGTCGCTCTACGACTCCATCATCCGGATCAAGAAGCTGCCCTACCTCCCCGAGCTGGGCTGGGGCCACCACGAGTACGTACAGCGAAACACGCCCGCACACATTAACATCTCACATGAATGATACAAATGATATTTTGTTTCAGCGGCAAAGCAATGATTAATATGAATATTGCGAATACTTGACTATTAAGTAATACATTGAAATAGGTCGTTATAGGATGTGGAATTAACAGAGAAAATTGAATTGAGGATGAATCTACAGCTGACTTAGCTTAACTTAGTACAAAGATAGATTAAACATTCAAAACATAACATGCTAAGAGGTGAGCTGGAAAGATGCAGGAAGCACATGTTCATGTTCACAGAGCATTACTCATGTCATCCACATACACACAAACACTATACTAACTTTTAACTAGTTAGCATGATATTGTTAGAAACAGAACATCTTGCATATGTTTGCTTTCACTTTACTCTTTGCACATTTACGTACGGTTGTAATCCATGTACAACCCTGGACATTTTCAAAAAAGCCCTCAAAACGCACCTTTTTACCAAGGCTTTCGCCACTGTATAGTTAGTTTAATAGGTTTATTTTTCCGCTACTTACCCCCCACACCCCCTTAACCTGTCTGCCTTTTTTCCCCTACTCCCCCCCCCCTACTCGACTTGTAAAGCGACCTTGGGTTTCCTGAAAGGCGCTATAAAAATATTATTATTTTTATTTTTTTTTTTTTATGTAATCCTGTTTGGATTATCACTAATATCACTGGATTATTAGAGCGTGCTTGAGAGGGGAGGGACTTAGAGCGTGCTTGAGAGGGGAGGGACTTAGAGCGTGCATGAGAGGGAGGCACTTAGAGCGTGCATGAGAGGGAGGCACTTAGAGCGTGCATGAGAGGGAGGCACTTAGAGCGTGCTTGAGAGGGGAGGGACTTAGAGCGTGCTTGAGAGGGGAGGGACTTAGAGCGTGCATGAGAGGGAGGCACTTAGAGCGTGCATGAGAGGGAGGCACTTAGAGCGTGCTTGAGAGGGGAGGGACTTAGAGCGTGCTTGAGAGGGGAGTCACTTAGAGCGTGCTTGAGAGGGGAGGGATTTAGAGCGTGCTTGAGAGGGGAGGGACTTAGAGCGTGCTTGAGAGGGGAGGGACTTAGAGCGTGCATGAGAGGGGAGGGACTTAGAGCGTGCTTGAGAGGGGAGGGACTTAGAGCGTGCATGAGAGGGAGGCACTTAGAGCATGCTTGAGAGGGGAGGCACTTAGAGCGTGCTTGAGAGGGGAGGGACTTAGAGCGTGCTTGAGAGGGAGGGACTTAGAGCGTGCTTGAGAGGGAGGGACTTAGAGCGTGCTTGAGAGGGGAGGCACTTAGAGCGTGCTTGAGAGGGGAGGCACTTAGAGCGTGCTTGAGAGGGAGGCACTTAGAGCGTGCTTGAGAGGGAGGCACTTAGAGCGTGCTTGAGAGGGGAGGCACTTAGAGCGTGCTTGAGAGGGAGGGACTTAGAGCGGTGCTTGAAGAGGGGAGGGACTTAGAGCGTGCTTGAGAGGGGAGGGACTTAGAGCGGCTGAGAGGGGAGGGACTTAGAGCGTGCTTGAGAGGGAGGGGACTTAGAGCGTGCTTGAGAGGGGAGGGGACTTAGAGCGTGCTTGAGAGGGGAGGGACTTAGAGCGTGCTTGAGAGGGGAGGGACTTAGAGCGTGCTTGAGAGGGGTGGGACTAGAGGCTTGAGAGGGGGATTTAGAGCGTGCTTGAGAGGGAGGGACTTAGAGCGTGCTTGAGAGGGGCGGGACTTAGAGCGTGCTTGAGAGGGGCGGGACTTAGAGCGTGCTTGAGAGGGGAGGGACTGCAGGCACGGAGCAGAGCGCTGAACACACACGGCTCTTATTAAAACGGCGCTTTCTCACCGGAGTACTTTCCCCCGTCATTCTTAAAGTACCGATACTAATGAAACGGAGGAATCGTAACGTTTTTAACGGCAGGGTATCGCGGTACCTTTCAAGTATCGGTACACCGTGCAACACTAGGGCACATGTCACCTTTTCATATGTTTGCTTTCACTTTACTCTTTGCACATTTACGTACGGTTGTAATCCATGTAATCCTGTTTGGATTATCACAATGCCATATTAGATATCAACTATGTTCTGTTACTAAGCATGAACAAGTGTCTTTGAAGGAGTTGGACAAACACGTCCAACTCTAAGTTGGTTAACAAATGTTGTTAGTTTGTTTTTTTCTCCACTGGCCGGGTGGAAAAAGTGTTTCTCTGAATACAGTATGGGAAAAGACTCCATTACGTCGTTTCAGCAGCAAGTATCGCAAGAAAAAAAAGCAATGTTTAATATTAATGTTGCGAATACTTGACTATTGGAGATTAACCAAGTCATAAAATGGGTCACTATAGGATGGGAAATTAACAGAGTAAATTGAATTAAGGATAAACAGCCAGTTAACTTGGTAAGTGCAGTGAATTGTGCCCGCACTCATCTCAAGATTCAAGATTCAAAGCTTTATTGTCATGTCAGCAGCTACAGTGTAGATATGGCAATGAACATCTTCAGTCCCTCCAACAGAGCAGCATGAATATATATAGGACATAAAACAAATAAAATAGTGCAAGAAATTTTTTTAATGTGCAAGTGAATACAAATAAAATAGAAATAGTGCAAGAAGAGTCTATATACAAGTACATGGAATATGATATAATAATAATATAATAATAGATTTATTTTGTTAGCGCTTTTACAGGTGCTCAAAGACGCTTTACAGATATAGTGAAAAGAAAAACAACAAATAATATATATATATTAGGGCTGTCAAGTTAACGCGTTAATAACGCGTTAATAACGCGTTATTAACGCGTTAATAACGCGTTATTAACGCGTTAATAACGCGTTAACGCAAAACAAAATTAACGCCACTAATTATTTTAACGCGATTAGCGCATGCGTATTTTTTGTCCTCGGCCGCCCCGTAGTTTCAGAGCGCATCGAGTTTAAAATACCATCTACAAGCTGATGCTGACAGCCCCGCTCCTGCCGCCCGCTTGTGGCAGACCACACTTCCACGCTCACCAGCAGGCACCGACTGGCTATCGGGAGGACCGGGAGGGTGTGTGTATGTGTGGCCCGAGCGAGCGAGAGAGAGACCTTACGTGTATTGTTGTTGTTAGCATCTGGTGCTAGCTAGCTGCGCTAACGGATATGGAGCTGTTTCAATGAAAACAGAGGAGCGACATTTCGCCACAACTGCGCCGAGCACTTGACTTTATGCAGGAAGCCAGACAGTGGGACATTGTACGAGAAGTCAGCACACTCAGCTCGGATAGTGCGCAACATGATTGCAGCTCCCGTTCGAGCATATGCCTTGAGTTGCACATAGCTCCAATGATCCATCACACACACACACACACACACACACACACACACACACACACACACACACACACACACACACACACACACACACACACACACACACACAGGTTGTTGTGTTTAATATTCATGAGAATATTTGTCATTGTTCAAATGATAATAAACATTAGCATAAAGCATATTTGTCCACTCATATGTTGATAAGAGTATTAAAAACTTGAAAAATATTCCTCTAAGGTACATTTAGAACAGATCAAAAATGCGCGATTAATCGCAAATTAATCGCACATTTTTTATCTGATTAAATATTATATATATATCGACTGACAGCCCTAAAATATATATGTAATGTATATATATATTTATATAATAATATATAGATAGATAATTTGCAAGATGCAAACAGATTAATGTTATCTCACATAACAATACATTTGATATGTTGTTACAGCTCAAAAACAGAACAACGCTCAATATTAATATCGTGACTGTTAAACGTTTAAAGTCATTATTGTTAAATGGAATCTGCAAATACTGTAGAAATGAGATTGAAGAAAACCTTCTGAAACCACTGAGAGAGATTGGCTTTAACACGCTAGAGGTTTCCAGCTAAAGGATTCACGGTCACATTGTTTTGTGATTGCTTTCATTTCCATTAATATTTATTAACACAATACTGACTGGGATTACCAGCTGCTCCTTGTCCTCCGAGCTCGCTGCCGAGGCATTTCAAATGTGATTGTTCTCAGACGATTATTGAGATTTTGGCAAATCATTAGGTTGAGACAATAGCTCGGATGCATCGTTTACAAATGGTGAGTAATGAGGAAAACATTTATTTGATCCTCCATCTGTTCATCAGTTTCTGTGATCGTCCTCTGCAGAGTTTCAGCTCCGTCACTTTCTCTCTCAGGACCTCCGCTGACCCTCTGTGTGTGTGTGTGTGTGTGTGTGTGTGTGTGTGTGTGTGTGTGTGTGTGTGTGTGTGTGTGTGTGTGTGTGTGTGTGTGTGTGTGTGTGTGTGTGTGTGTGTGTGTGTGTGTGTGTGTGTGTGTGTGTGGTGTGTGTGTGTGTGTGTGTGTGTGTGTGTGTGTGTGTGTGTGTGTGTGTGTGTGTGTGTGTGTGTGTGTGTGTGTGTGTGTGTGTGTGTGTGTGTGTGTGTGTGTGTGTGTGTGTGTGTGTGTGTGTGTGATAACTGCCGCATACAAGAGCTGAGGTGCGGGGGGATGACAGCCTTGCCCCGTCCAAGCTGAATGTGTTTTTCACTCAAACTGGAAATGATCCATCTCACACCCACGCAAGTGTCCGCACACACACACACACACACACACACACAGGAACACTTGTGTAACACCTGCCGTGCGATACACACATAATGTGGCATTTACATTTGCTCACGCACCCACACGGACATGGAGGGAATTGGCTTTTCTTATCTTTTATTTATGTAGAGCTTTTGAAGATATGACACACACACACACACACACACACACACACACACACACACACACACACACACACACACACACAGATCACATGTACGGAATATCTCCTGCTTCTTCTTTTAGTCAGAACCAGAACAGCACATGTGATATTAGAGCTTCCCGATTTGGAAAAAGATTGCGATTATTTTGACTGATATTGCAATTTTGATATTATTTCTGAGCCTTTCTTTAAATCTCTTGTTTGAAAACAAATCAAATGTATATTTTATCCCCATTATATATTCCTTTAATTGCCTTTGTGTTTAGGTTTATGGATATTTATTATCTATACTTTGTAATGTGAAGCTAATATGGAGCTACAACCTTTGTTCTATTCTTCTTTGGTAGTTTTACTCACTTATTTATTACGTCGGGTCCTCTCCTATTTGTTTTGTACTGCCATTAAAGCAGTGCTTCTCCGTGACCGCCCCCTAGTGGTCCGTGAGTATATTGGTAACATTTCACATTTGAAATAAATAAATACATTTCAGTTTTCCGCACTCTCGCGGGAATATCTCAGCAATGGAGCGAGCTTAAGTTTCACTTTCGATTGCATGATATAGCCCAGCGCAACACCTTCATCACACATGTTGCCACTTGTTTGTACCATTTTCAGGCGATTTGTAATCTGTTCTAGAAAAACGATGTGTTTTTTTATATTTGTGGAGTTAGGTGGTCCGCGAGTGTTTTTTTATTGGTTAAGTGGTCCTTGGTGTGACAAAGTTTGAGAAACACTGCATTAAAGGCACGTACCTCCTGGATGCTCGAGTCAAGTTTTCCTTTTGAATTGCCTCTAGAAATGTCAAAAAACAAAGCTGATTGATCGCTAAAGGACAACCTGGATGATCGTTTTGAAACATTATAAACATCACCAATGAAAAACATGATCTAATCTGAGAATCTGTACCAAACACAAATGTTTCTATTAAGTCTGTACAACACCAGGGCTTTTCTGCGTCTCCTGTCTTTACCAAATACTGTCATTTAGATATTGCACGTGTCCATAATTGCACTTTCGATAACATTTTGATTAATTGTGCAGCTCTATATGAAACCTTTCTCACACCCGCCTCTTGTCTTCTCCCCTTCAGTGTTTGAGTGGCATTTCAAGTGTGGGAACAATTACATAACATCCGTCTGTGTGTGTTGTTTGTTTCACTATCTGTCACACGGTGTTTCTTAGCGTTTCATAACAGCCAGTTAGAGATTTGAGATCAGATAAATTAGAAAAACAGCTGACAAAAAAAAAAAATTAACGATGAGAATGATCTTAAATAATTAATAATAGACACACTCAGGTAATAGGATCCTTTTAATATTTAAAAATAACTGGATCTACAGAACCAGAACCAAAAACACAGATGACAAGGAGACTATAATCAGCTCATTTTAGAAACCTTAGATTCAGCTCACTCTTTGATGGGGCTTAAAAATAAATATTTAACCCAACAAAATAATCTTATATATTATCTTTCGATCATTTTCATCCAGAAACCCCCCGAAAAAAGTTAAAATGTGTGCATTTAAAATCAATTTTGAACTTTAGCCAATTTGGTATATCAGTCCCCAAGCTTTCATCATACATTCACACACACACACACACACACGCGTGCGCACACACACACACACACACACACACACACACAGAAACACCCACTCTTCGGCCCAAATGTTATTTGAATTATTTAATGGATCCATATTTGTTCTTCTTTTTCTTAACGTAGACCTCTTTCCCTTATCTCCATAACCACATTATATATTCCCCTCATGTTCCTGCTCATATTTATTTGTTCTCTCGTCCTCTTTCTCCTCTCAGGAGGTATGATATAAGTGCATAACATCAGTCGCTCTGTGCCATTTGTTTTCCTAGCATTTCATAACAGCCAATTATTGTTTGTTAAATTGTTGTCTCTGTTTGTCTGAGCAAAGCCACAGGAGACGATCGTATTTCACATATTCCTACGGATCATTTCAAGCTTTTATTGGCTTCTATACTTCCCCCTACACACACACACACACACACACACACACACACACACACACACACACACATTAATACACATCAACGCCCTTAGCCTCTCCACTCCACTCTGGACAATATGGATGATCTGTAAGCCAGGATTTATAACCCTATTAGTCGGTTTATCTTGGCTCAAAATCTATAAGCTTGAGGCTTAAAGCGAGATACCTCCAACTGATCATATGTATTGCCGAGCGTTGCAGGAGGGAAGGTTCAATTAAGACGAAACCAATCAGATTTCATCAACTGCCTTTTGATGTCCTGAGGGAAATCAGTGCTGGCAGCGGCTGTGGTCAGTTCACACATTAAACGGATCCATAGCAAATTAAAATGGATCAGAAAGAGGGAGATTTCTTTAAGAGGGATGTGTTTTTTAAAAGGTCCTTTTTATGTATATTTTTCTGATCTTTCTATCAAACCCTATAGCAGTGATTTAAGCTTTATCCCATTCATTTAATTTAGTTGATTTCAGTGATAACAGTAGATTAGTCATGGAGGAAAATGTCTTCTGATGACTGAGAAGTTATGTATTTTATTTTGCGATTAGTTTACAAAAAACAGACATCTTGATAATGCAATCTCCAGAAACTAACTTCAGGCTATAAAGGAGCTACAGCTCGGTCACATGACTTCACGTCACCACCGCTAAGCTAAAGGTGGCTAATGTTGGGCTATAAAGGAACTACAGCACGGTCACATGACTTCACGTCACCACCGCTAAGCTAAAGGAGGCTAATGTTGGGCTATAAAGGAACTACAGCACGGTCACATGACTTCACGTCACCACCGCTAAGCTAAAGGTGGCTAATGTTGGGCTATAAAGGAACTACAGCACGGTCACATGACTTCACGTCACCACCGCTAAGCTAAAGGAGGCTAATGTTGGGCTTTAAAGGAACTACAGCACGGTCACATGACTTCACGTCACCACCGCTAAGCTAAAGGCGGCTAATGTTGGGCTATAAAGGAACTACAGCACGGTCACATGACTTCACGTCACCACCGCTAAGCTAAAGGAGGCTAATGTTGGGCTATAAAGGAACTACAGCACGGTCACATGACTTCACGTCAAACACTTGTTTTTAAATCCACCAGTGGGGTATTTACTGACGTATTTTATATTCTAGGACAAAACGTTTAAAACTCCTCAGACCATATTTCATACTAAAAACCAAAAACACATTCAAAAAACCATTGACTTCGAGATGAGGGAACAGGAAGTGGTAAAATGTCGAGTAATCTTTGGGTTTTACGCCTCATTCCTGCACTATTGCACTATTGGTGCCATTTCCTGCTGCTGTACTCAGACCAATGTTCCAGGCTTGTAGTTTTAAAGTGCAGACCCGGGCGGATGGTCATCAAATTAACTTTGTGTTCTGAGAGAGGTCAGAGTATTGAGTTGTCACCACAACAAGCAGCAGAGTCCTGGCCGCAGCCCGAGCCCTGGCACGGCCGCGAGGCTTGGCAGAAGAAACACGGAAACACGGAAACATGAATCGGCTGCTGAGTGTTCGCAGCTTTTGGCCGGCGCGGACAGGAAGAGAGAGCTGAGAGTTTGATTCTGCTGAGGCTGGATCTGCTCACACAATGTCACACACACTTCTCTCCACTGTACGGAGCAGGGTGTTATTGAGCGGTCAGATAAAGGAAGGATGTGTGTTGGCTTTGAGGGAGAGTGCTCATAGATTAGTGTAGAACAAACTGAAAACTCTTCAGTTTATCTTAATTGTACCACTAGAGGAGGGAAATGCAACTTGTATCAGAGCATCATAAGGAACAAGTGAAAACACAGAACGATAAGGTGCTGGAAAATTATTGGACATTTGTTATTGAAATTGCATTATCGACTAGAGCAGGGGGTTCCAACCTTTTTTCCCAAGAGCCCCCCCAAATGACTCCTGTTGGAAGTTGCGGCCCCCCCCCCCCCCCCACACACACACACACACACAAGGGGGGGGGGGGTGGTAATTAAAGTCTCAAAATGCTACAACTTCTGTCACAAACTGGATGAATGTGAAGTATGTTGTTAAAGGAGGATGAAAGCGTAATCAAGGAGCACTATTGGAGTGACTTTGATGGTTATTGGACTCAGGATTAATTCATTTGGATTCCCGCTGTATGGAGAAATGAAAGGACGGCGGAAGTGGAAACAATTCACAAAGGGATTAAACTGTTTAAAACACATGCTCAAAGTAAGCCGGATTTTGCCGATGTGTTTATGTGGATTCAAAAGTCGTAAATAATCTACAAAATGGAGGAGAGCGATCTGATCGGAGCAACTGACAAATAATCCAACTGAACCCGTCATGGACAATGACTATGTTTTAAAAATGCGCTTATCCAGAAAAGCCTGGTTTGGACACTTTACGGGCAGAAGAAACATTTCTATAGAAAGAATTATACATTTCTGTCTTTTTATGCCTTTAATACTAACTTGAATTTGTATTCAAATGAATGAATCAATTATTTATATTTTATTGTAATGTAGAGACAAGGCTTTTAGTGACAATCATGTATTGCCTTAGAATTATATGTAAAAAAAAAATCTAAATATGAGATTTGGCCTCAAATCATCTGAGGCCTGGCGCCCCCCCTGCGATCTTTGGCGCCCCCCCTGTGATCTTTGGCGCCCCCCAGGTTGGGAACCACTGGACTAGAGCAATATTTATTTCAGATATGGTGAAATAATCTGAATTAAATAATGTTTCGATGACAAGTCACACCTACAATAATTGAGTATATTTTTCAATGATAGTTAAATACTGTATGAAATAGTATCCTTCCCTCCAATAGGCAGAATTGTTTGTAATTTCAGTATCACATTATTGCAACTATTTATTTGTTCCAAAGCTTAACAATTATTTTGTGCTTTTTTTGTGTTATGTTGTTGTACTTTTTAAGTGTAATTTGTGTGTGAATAAAGCTTGTTTATTGCAGTGGGAACAAAGGAAAACGTATAAATCTATCGCACTTCACCCGTAAAACACGCAGAAATTGTAATTGATTGACTTTAGAGGCTTGATAATTCCTCAGAAAAAGTGTCAATGTCTACGTTTAAGCAAGTAGTGTATACGTTTAGACCATATCTCTTATTCTTTTGACTGTTTTTCTCACCTGTCCTCTATCCTTTATCACGATAACCACTTGATAAATTCCTCTCATGATCCTCCTCTCATTTCTTCCTCTCAGGAAGTATAATATTCGAGTGGAGGACATCATGATACGGGACGTCCGGTACATCACGCTGAACTGCTGCTACAGAGACCTGCACAACGTCCTGCTGACGGGACACCTGAAGACCCTCGCCTTGGTGGAGTCCATCGGTGAGACATACCACACATATATTTTGTATTTAACCACACTAAGAGACTCAAACAACTCGCTGCTCCTCAAACCCACGTTAAAACACATGCAACAAGTGACAAAGCAAAAGATCAAAAGTCAGTCAAGTTTATTGTCAATCTTTCAGTTTGTACAGACAGAGAGATCGAAATACCGTTTTCCACAATCCTGAATACTATAACAAATATATATACAAATATGTATACACCTATATATATATCCACAATCAACAGACACATTAAAACACATGCAACAAGGCGAAAGTGCCATTACACCAGGGGCTTTTACTCCAAACATTGCGTTAATTGTGAGCTGATTTGCAGCAAAGACCCAAAGAAGTCAATCTCAATCTTTATTTATTTATATAGCACATTTAAAACAACCTCAGTTGACTTAAGTGCTGTACAGGGAACAAATAAAACACATTCAAATGTTAAAATGTTATGTTCAACTAGAATTAAAAGCCAGTGCAAAGAAGTGTTACTATAAGTTTATTAACTTAGACACCTGAAGACCCTCTCCCTGGTGAAGTCAGTCGGTGAGACGTATGGCACGTACGCACTATCTGGGTCACAAATATTTTCAATTTCACAACAATAGGATACCCAAAGAAGTCTCAATGCTCCTCAAACCACGTTAAAACAGTGACAAGGGAAAATATCTCATTACTTCAGGAGCTTTTAGTCCACAAATGGATCAATATAAAAGTACATATTGTACCACAGTGTATAACAAAACAGATGAAGGTCATATCTTAGCACCAAGCATCTTTGAGCATTAGGAAAAGCGCTATAAAAAAATCCAATGTATTATTAATATCCATCTCTGGTTTCGATCACGTTGGACTGAGCATCATTTCATTGTGCACAAAAAACAAACCTAGCAACCTTGGTGGCTCGTTAGAGTACGTGATTGGTCGGTTGATTGATTGACAGACTTCCCCGGGAACATCTTTCTGACGCCAACTCACTGAAGTGAGAGTTTAGTATTCCAACCCCGTCTTAATTATGTAATCTTGCCGGAACAATTAGCTGCGGCATTTAACCGAACACACAATCGGCGAGTACGTTCACTACAGCAATTAACTAAAGCAAGACAGCACACACACACACACACACACACACACACACACACATACCATGTATACATCACTTCAGGGGACATTACATTGACTTACATGCATTTCCTGGAGACTTATCCTAAACTTAACCATAACCAATACATGCCTAACCCTTACCAAGTCTTCACCCAAAAAACAAGTATAGTAATACTAGGCCGCACACACACACACACACACACACACACACACATTCACTGCATCCTTATTATGTAACTCAGCTGAGCTTTCCTTCACCATTTCCTTCTTCCTTCTCATATCCACTTTCCTCTTTTTCTATTAGCTTTCTTCCACAAAACTGCTCGATACATTTTCCTTCCTACTCCCCTTTTCTTCACCTCACCGCAAAAAAAACACTTAAAAATACTATTAAAAGTTAGTTTAATTACTGTATTACACTGTACATTGAACAGGTGAAGAAGACGGGGAACAGAACAGCACAATCAGTAAACATTAGAAATTCAAGACTAATATAAAAAGCACAGGTAGAGTTCACAATGCATTAAAAAAAAGAAGCAATTATCAGTTTTTCATGATTCATATCTTTATTAGTACAAATGCACCATGTATATATTGTTATAAGCAATAACCAATAGTTATTGGGGTTTATAATTTGAAATATTTGTTCTAATGTTTCATTTTATTTTCTTATATCTTCTTATTGCATATTTTTTACTTTAACTTCTGATGTTTAAATACAAATCTTTAATTTAATATTTGTTGTCATTCTAAAATGGAGCATCCGTCTGAAAACCAAATTTCCCCCGGGGAGTTAATAAAGTATTGTGCTTTTCCTCTCGTCTCCTCTCCAGAGTCCATGATCCTGCTTGGCTCCATCGAGCGCGCTCAGCTTCAGGCTCTGCTATCGATGCAGCTCGGGCGATCGAGACGTCTCGAGTTCATCCGGGAACGAGCCATGGAGGAGAAGAAACGTCTGTCCGTGGTTTCCAACCTGGGCAGCGAGGACGGCACGCAGCGCGCCAGCCAGGAGGTCCGCTTCCAGGTCAGAGGTCACAGAGAGAGGGATACAGAGACACTTTAGACTGATGGAGATGTGCAGGAATGAGTCCAGAAAAGAGTCAGCATTTATCACTTCTGGTTCAAGTTGGGTTAGGGTTAGAAGCCTTAAATAAGAGTTGTGGTTAAAACAAGCTGAAGAGATTTTAAAGTTTTGTACTACGACATAAAATATGTCAGTAAATGCCCCATTGGTGAATTTAAAAACGGAGGATGCTAACAAGTGTCTAAATTAGACGATTAAATGTCGTCATGCCCAGCATTAGCGTCCTTTAGCTTAGCGGTGGTGACGTGAAGTCATGTGACCGTTCTGTAGTTCCTTTATAGCCCAACATTAGCCACCTTTAACTTAGTAGTGGTGACGTGAAGTCATGTGACCGATTTGTAGTTCCTTTATAGCCCAACATTAGCCTCCTTTAGCTTAGCGGTGGTGACGTGAAGTCATGTGACCATGCTGTAGTTCCTTTATAGCCCAGCATTAGCCACCTTTAGCTTAGCGGTGGTGACGTGAAGTCATGTGACCGATCTGTAGTTCCTTTATAGCCCAGCATTAGCCTCCTTTAGCTTAGCGGTGGTGACTTGAAGTCATGTGACCATGCTGTAGTTCCTTTATAGCCCAGCATTAGCCACCTTTAGCTTAGCGGTGGTGACTATAGCCCAACATTAGCCTCCTTTAGCTTAGCGGTGGTGACGTGAAGTCATGTGACCGTGCTGTAGTTCCTTTATAGCCCAGCATTAGCCACCTTTAGCTTAGCGGTGGTGACGTGAAGTCATTTGACCGTGCTGTAGTTCCTTTATAGCAAAAGAGTCATTAGTGTGTGTGAGACAGAAGCAACATAGACAGCAGTGTACAGATGTAGCGCTTAATTTCAGACAGTTTGAAACGCGAGGGCCGTGATTGGTACGTGATCTGCCCTCGCTCAAGGGAAAACCTCCAGCTTGACTTGAGACCTCCCCCGTGATAAATAAATGTAGTTATTATGACGCCAGCTGCAATGGATCATTGATCCACCAGGGGGTGCAGTGGGGTTCCACACCATAGACTGTAGGTTGGGATCCTGATCTGCCGACGAGGCTCCATTAAAATATAAATATTTGTAGTGAATTACTGAGTTTAGGCACGTTAATAACGTTTTAATGAAGTTGAATACAGTATATTCATATGTGTCAGTGATTTCATGTCAATTCGGCGAACATAAACATAAATGATCGTGGTGAAGATGATGATTAAATTAGGATTAAAAATCGAGAGCCGAGCTGCTTTTCCTCCCGTTCGTTTTTTTCGACTAAACAACATTATTTTGTTAAATAACAACATGGTGATGTTTTGTAAATGATTACATGTCTCTTATTTAGCACAGAGTATGACATCCGTGACATATGGATCTTAACAAAGTTCCGGTGTACATCCAGCGTACTGTATCTGACTTTATTTCACATGAGCTCCAGTGTGGAACTTTATATATACAGTCTATGATCCCAACGCGTAGCGGAGGGATCTTGATCAGCTGAAGGGTGTTATTTTCCCCATAAGGAACAAGTCGCTGCAAATTATCCCACTTATTACATAGCCACATTCTCAACAAAGTAACGACATGACTCCCAATATTAATTGAAATGCTTTTATGGATTTAGAAAATGTTTTTATTGATTTAAAAAATAGTTGTATGTATTGATTTAAATTGACATGCATCCGCTAAGAAAAATAGTCCGTTGTTACCGTTTTTTAAACAGTCTGAATGAAACGGCAGCTCTCAGCTGTGTGTTTCCACACCTAATGGCCCATCAACCACAGATCTCTCCCCCCCTCCCCCCCTGATCTTTCTTCTCCAGCAGCTTTATGGCCGCAGAAATACAGCTGAATATATTTCTAACTATCTTCAGAGAGGCATTTGATCTGCGGAACATTTTCGGGTTATAACCAGCACTTCAAAACTCACATTACAATATGTTTGAGGTCATGGACATGCCAGCATGGAAAGTCATGAAACCTCACAATCCAGGCCAACGGAGGAAGAGTTTTTTTTTAGATCTCAACTACCGTTTCTTTTGGTCTTTTTAAAAAATATATTTTCTACTGTTTCTGCTTCAAATTAGCCACGATCTCATCACTGTGGAAATAAAATACCTATTTATTTAATGAGTCTACAGAAAGAGCTCTTTAGCAGTAATAGGGTGTGTGTGTTTGAGTGTTGTTTTCTAATGTGTGTGTTTTTTGTTTGTGTGCAGATCTCCACTGAGGAGTCCTCCTTCAGTCCTACTCGTACAGTCCCTCAAAAACCCCTCAAACCTGCGCTGAAGAGACCCTCTGTGGTGGAGCGTCCCACTGAGATCCCCACCAGTAAGAAACACACACACACACACACACACACACACACACACACACACTAGACCAAGGGTGCCCAACCAGTCGATCGTGATCGACCGGTCGATCGCGGGGAGATTCCCAGTCGATCGCGAGATGTGTCTAAAAATAGAACAACAATATTCTGTTTTATCGTTAATGTCCTGTAACATAATCTTCCTGTGCCAGAATAATGCACTTGAACGCATCAAAGCTTTATGATTGGCCGGCGTGACCCCATGTGTCGGGGCGTGGCTGGTGGGCAGTGGGCAGTGCACTAGTTCGCTAACGTTGTCCGTGTCAACACCAGGAGTGACAGTCCGCACACACACAAGACCGCAATTATGGCAGAAGCAAAACATATATAATTGTCACTCCGAGTGGGAGGATGATTATTTTTGTATCTATTCCAATTCAAAGTCCATCTGTCTCATCTGCAATGCGAGCGTGGCTTTATCGAAGAAGGGTAATTTAGGAGCGGCATTTCAAAACAGTGCACAAACGCTACGAGACGGAATTCCCTCCTAATCCTGCCCTACGCTCCAAAAGGGGAGGGGCCTGAAAGGACAGCTAAATGCACAGCAGTCCATTTTCACCAGGCTCAACAACAAGAGCAAGGCTGCTACCAGAGCATCTTATCGTGTCAGGCACGTTCTTGAGAAACACATGAAGTCTTTCAAAGACGGTGAAGTTGTGAAAGAAGCATTCCTGGAGGCTGCGGATGCGTAATAAAAATAACAGTAGCATTTCAACAGGTTTTTGATATGATAAAAACTCAAGTTAGATACCGTTATTAATCAGCTGTAAGTTTGAGTTTGTTTGAACTTAGTCATTATAATTATTGTACAAAATGGTATAAGAATGCAAACTTAAATTGATTATAGTCTATTATCAATTCAGGTTAAGAAACTAGTGTTGCTTGCATCCTATTTTAAAGGCATTTATTTTTATAATCTACAAAAAAAAGGGTTTGATTCTATTAATTTTGTCTTTTTTATTGTGTAGCTTCAGATCTGAGTTGTCTTATTAGTAAGCCTAATTTATACTTTTGTAGCAACACTATTTTTATATAATGGCAAAGAAAGGGTTCAGAGTCTTTTCTTTTGTCCTGTGTCATATGTGGCAGCACTGTTCAATGTTTCTTGAAAACATTACCCACTGTAGTGACGTGTGAATAAACTCCAACTGTATCAACAACACTGTTGTGTAACTTCAGTTAAATACTTGTATGTGTGTAGACTAGAAAGAGGTAAGATAAAGGATCTGCAGTATTTTATGAAGTATTAATCGTACAAAGGTCAGTTTTATACAAGTAGAAGTGTGTATTTATCTGGAGGCTATCAGTAATGGCTACGCCTCTCTATTTGGACTGGTAGATCTCGGCAGACTGGCAACTTTAAAAGTAGCTCTTGGTTCAAAAAAGGTTGGGCACCCCTGCTCTAGACAGAAGAGGCAATCAAAAAGCAAAGAACTTGGATGTAATAGATCCATAATGATTGTCTTTAATGGCTTTTCTGTCCTTAAACTCACATGAATCACACCTCCTATTCTCTCTTTCTGTCTCTTTGATAATGCAAAATAAACATGTTAGGACGTATTGATGACGTAACGCAGGGCTATTCAATTAGTTTGGAATGGGGGCCGGTTGATGAAAATGATCCAAAGCAAGGGGCCGGGAAAAAGATTTTTCGATTTTTTTTTCTTTTAGTCGATTACTTTTTAACATTATTCTCAAAGGGCCAGTAAATATCACCCGGGCCGGATTTGGCCCGCGGGCCGCCAATTGAATAGCCCTGACGTAAAGTATTGAATAGATTCCAAACATTTGGTTCAACAGCTTTATTGTTCATACAGTATGTGCATAACAGCTACAGCTTGGCAATGAATGGAAATCTTATTCAATCTAAAAATTGAACATGTGATAAATTCAACATTAAAACAAATATTGCAATAGACATAGTTGTGCAAATAGGCTGCAGGAATAAACAAGTATGTACAACTAACATAAGATCAGATAAACCCATTTTTAAATTAAATACAGTCCAGTAGAATAAAAACTGTAAACTCTAAATATTTCTATGTGGAAGAATAGCAATGTTTCTCAACCCTAGATGTTTTAAATGTCTCAAATACATATATTTTGGGTGTAATTAAGAAACAGTAAGACTGGAATAAATACAATTAAATTTAATCCATAATCTGGTGTCATATCTCAAAAACACCAACATGATTATGATATATGTATATACTGTACAGTATACATCTAATGGTGAACATAACTGCTATTTTGTCTTAGTGTGTTTACTTATTGTGTTATTAATAAGGTGTGCATACTTCGCCATTTAAAATAATCACTTTATCTTCTGTGTGTGTGTGTGTGTGTGTGTGTGTGTGTGTGTGTGTGTGTGTGTGTGTGTGTGTGTGTGTGTGTGTGTGTGTGTGTGTGTGTGTGTGTGTGTGTGTGTGTGTGTGTGTGTGTGTGTGTGTGTGTGTGTGTGTGTGTGTGTGTGTGTGTGTGTGTGTGTGTGTGTGTGTGTGTGTGTGTGTGTGTGTGTGTGTGTGTGTGTGTGTGTGTGTGTGTGTGTGTGTGTGTGTGTGTGTGTGTGTGTGTGTGTGTGTGTGTGTGTGTGTGTGTGTGTGTGTGTGTGGGTGGGTGTGTGGTCTGCCAAGTGTGTGACGGTGAGAACCATAGGAGAGGATGAGTCAGATTTGAAAAAGGATCTCGATAGAGTTTCTGTGTTTTTGTTCCTTCAGGCTGTGATATGGTTTGACACTTTTTTTTCTCCAAGTTTAATAATTCATTTTGTTTTGGACGAGTGTGTGGAACTTTTGATATTTGATTTGTTACCCGGGGTGAAGAACTTGAAGTAACAGAAGTTCCCATGCTGATCTACGTGCTGGAATATCTTCTGTAGAGCTGAATATGACATTATCTGTAGTCAAGGTTTCCATGCAATCTCAGTGAAGACCAGTCAAAGACATGTTTTAATATCCTTGGAAGATCAATGTCTTGGGACAGTTTCTTTGCAGATGATGCAGCTGTATTTATAATGCTTTTTTAGATATAAGGTCTGCAAACAGATGTATCTTAACTTACTCATAAGTATCTAAAGCTTGGACTAATAATATCTGGTGATTTCACTGATTTTGAATCTCTCTCTGTCTCCTCTTTTTAGGCCCAAATGATAATTCAGGTATTGCTTTAAAGGACCTGTTCTGCGCCAGTCCCGACACAGAAGGCCTGGAGGTGAGAGAGTCATGTCCTGGAATACACCCAACACACACACACACACACACACACAGACACACACACACACACAGACACACAGACACACACACACACACACACACACACACACACACACACACACACACACACACACACACACACACACAGTGCCTCACAGTGCCTCACACATCCTGTCGTTCACACATTTTGCACACCCACATAGTCTTATGCTATCTCTCACATACAGTCCTTCACGCTCCACAGTACAGTACCTCCCACACAACACACACACACACACAGAGAACACACACACTGCATAATTTCAGTCCGCCTCAGTTTAAAACCTTTTTTACTTTGTCTTTTAACATAAAAATAGGACTCCTGTAGCGCCACGCTAACGGCGTTCTTCCTAGCGTTTCAATTTCTTTCCTCCCAGTACAGAGTGGTGCAGGGATGACATATTTTTGTAGGCCGACATGGAAATTAGCATCACACTCGTTCCCTTGACAAAAAGCAATGACATTTTCGACTGGATTGCATAAAACAAGAACCTTTCCAAACAAACGTTTATGATACTTACACATTTTGTTCGGCAGGATAATCTCCACATATAAACACCACTGGAATCACTAGAAGTAAAATGCAAAAATTAGCGTATAAAGGAACTACAGCACGGTCACATGACTTCACTTCACCACCGCTAAGCTAAAGGTGGCTAACGTTAGCGTATAAAGGAACTACAGCACGGTCACATGACTTCACTTCATCACCGCTAAGCTAAAGGTGGCTAACGTTAGCTTATAAAGGAACTACAGCACGGTCACATGACTTCCCTTCACCACCGCTAAGCTAAAGGTGGCTAACGTTAGCTTATAAAGGAACTACAGCACGGTCACATGACTTCCCTTCACCACCGCTAAGCTAAAGGTGGCTAACGTTTGAATTGTACGCCATTGACTTTGAGGCAAGGGAATTGTAAGTGGTAAAATGCTGACTCATTTCCAGGTTTTTAGGGCTCATTCTTGCACCACTCTAATGCAGTGAAATCTTCGTCATAGTGGCGTGGAAAGTGTTTTCTGCAAAGTCACACTATGTTAACATTGTGTGCTTATCTCTGGTCGTTGAAAAAAAAAAGAAAAACAACAACGTGGAGAGCCCCGTGTCTCCTGAACTCAGGAGGCCGTCCAAACGAGTCCGGATATCCATAGTGGTAAGAGCCCCCGATCAGGGCTACCCAAATGCCTGGAATCCGCCCGGCAACAGGTTCATCAGCCAATCAACCAATTATCACCTCCTTCATTTCATTTTCCGGGGCTAATCCCAAACGCCGATAAACTGTCCGTCTGTACCATCGAGCCAACAAAGTGTTGAACACCCTCCTCCTTGTACAACCTGTAACCCAACACACTGACCTTTAACTGTCTCTAGCTGCTTTGTGATTGGCTAAGACAAGGATCCATTCATCTTAATGTCTTTTCATTGGTCTAATGGTCAGTTGAGGTTACAAAGATCATCTAAAATGTCTGCTTATTTACAATTCCAACAATTTGCTTTCTTAAGTTGGTCCTTTAAACCATTATATCCAAACTTTTTGAATCCCTTAATTTGGATATTTCTAATTTTAGGATAAAAAGACAGTTTATGAACAATGACTGGCACAATTTTTTAACGCCAGTGTCTACATTTTGTACAAAAAATGTCTAAAAGAAGCGTACAAAATTGAAATGAGTGTACAAACATGTGCTTTGAATGTTATGTTAAGCTTCATGTAGTAAAGCCAGAGTTTCAAAGGGTTTTCCAGAGTCCACAAAGTTGTGCTTGACTTACTTAAGAGTTAAATAAAATACAAGGTAAACAAACATCTAAACAAAAAACATAAGATGTTATCACATGCCCAACATAATGCTAATTGGAATCGTATTGAAACAAACAACATCAAGAGGCCTGTGATAAGTTGTTTTTCAAGCTAGTGTTAAGACATCATAAAAACAATATTTAAAAAGATACATGTTGTCATTTTAAAGTTTTAAAGAGTTTCAAAGAGTCATATTAAATATAGCTTTTCTGCAACATGAAAATACCATTAAGAAAGCATTTTGCATCTGTAAAAAAATATCAAATACCTGTCATCTTAAAGTAACATGTGGTTAAGTGGTCAACAAGGAAGAGGCTGTTCAACCAAGCATGCTGTCCATCATCAGCTGTTTCACCCGAGGCGTCCAATCAGTGACGGCCTCACAGGACACGCCTTTTTCCTGGAGTGATGCAGAAAAAATCCCATCAAGTTTGTTGTAATTGATCAAAAAGAAACGATTGTATTCCACGTGAAGCTTTGGAGCACGTTCCTCTGCATGCAGCGTTCAATATCCAGAGAGGAGCGTCATATCTCTTCATTAGCAACTTGAATGACAGCAGCAGCTCAGATGAAATGATGATGCATGGCAATACCCGGGAGATATTGGAAAAAGATCACCACAAACTGGGATGTAGCCTGCTGTACAATTACAGGCCACTGTGCATTGGTGCACGCCGACGAATGGAACGAGATTATAAATTGAGAAAAATGATTGTACAAAAACAGCTGTAGCGTTGGATGACAAATTATCAGATATCAATTTCTGAAAATCAAAAACGATTGAACTATTTGTGTTGGCCGATATGTTACATTTTCCCCAACGTTAGCCTGACAAATTGCAATAGCAGATACATTCACGCCGGTTTTTGTGTGGCACTGTGCCCACTACCATCTGTCCACTTTTCCGACAAACCCCAACTCTGGTTTAGTCCAAATAAACCCTTTTTCAGAGAGTTAGAGCTGTGCTTCCTCTTTGGGGGCCTGACCCTGACCCTGACCCTTAAACTAGAAATATCAAATGACGGTAAAACATTGGAAATATGGATTTAGCCAATAGCCCGATATAATTAATGTCCAATCTCCCCAACCCTAATTTAGACGTATTCCCACTTTTTAATCTTTTTGCAATCAGAATCAATTATGTATTCGTGATATACATTATTTTGCTCTCAATATCTGAAAATATAACACTATTCCGCGTCTCACAATCATGCATAGAGATTTGTGTTGGCCGATATGTTTCATTTTCCCAAACGTCATTCTAACAAATGGCAATAACAGATACATTCACGCCGGTTTTTGTATGGCACTGTGCCGCCTACCATCTGTCCACTTTTCCAACAAACCCAAACTCTGGTTTAGTCCAAATAAACCCTTTTACAGAGAGTTAGAGCTGTGCTTCCTCTTTTGCGGCCTAACCCTGACCCTGACCCTTAAACTAGAAAAATGAATTGACAATAAAACATTGGAAATATGGATTTAGCCAATAGCCCAATATAATTAATATCCAATTCGCCCAACCCTAATTTGGACGTATTCCCACTTTGTAATCTTTGTGCGTCGATCAGCATCAATGATTTATCTAGCTCAGTGTTTCTCAAACTTTTTCATACCAAGGACCACTTAACCAATAAAAAAACACTCGCGGACCACCTAACTCCACAAATATCCAAAAACACATCGTTTTTTTACAAATCGCCTGAAAATGGTACAAACAAGTGGCAACATGTGTGATGAAGGTGTTTATCTGGGCTATATCATGCAATCAAAAGTGAAACTTAAGCTTGTTCCATTGCGGAGATATTCCCGCGAGAGTGCGAAAAACTTAAATGTATTTATTTATTTCAAATGTGAAATGTTACCAATATACTCACGGACCACTAGGGGGCGCTCACGGACCACCAGTGGTCCGCAGACCACAATTTGAGAAGCACTGATCTAGCTCTTATCAAATTAAATGTACAAGTCATTGTAACATTATTTTGCTCTTAATTTCCGAACATCTAACACTATTGAGCGTTAGACTCGTAGAGATTTGTGTTGGGCGAAATGGTATATTTTCCAAATGTCACCCCATCAAGTGGCAATATCAGATACATTCACGCTGGTTTGTGAGTAGCACTGTGCAAATGTACCCTTTTCCAGAGAGTTAGATGTAAGAATGCACTCGTTCTTTTGGGGCAGACCCTTAAACTAGAAGAATAAAATGAAAATAACACGGGGGAAAAATGCATTTAGCCAATAATTGGCCAATCCCCCCCCAACCCTTAATTGGACATAATCCCACATTTGATCTTCGTGCGTCAATCAGCATCAATAACGTATCCGTGATCTAGCTTCTCTCAAATTAAATGTGCAAATTATTGTAAAAAAAAAAATGTTACCCATCAAATATGATGTCATCCCCTGTACTAGGAGCCACCAACGATCTTAAAGAGCTACTTTGTGGTGAGCATGTTATCCACATTTCTAACGAATATTTCTGTTTCAAGCAGTGTAACGAGACCAGATGTTGTGCCGTGTCAAACTTGCACTGTTTGTTGCATTGAGTCCAGAAAGACCAGCAATTGTTTTTGTACTAAAGGGAATGTTATGTATTATGATCGGCAGATTGAGTTTCCCGATTGCATTTATTCACACCAACTGTGAAGACATTACGCCCATACATATGGACCGTGTGTGTGTGTGTGTGTGTGTGTTACTCTTGTTTAAAAAGTAGTGCTGCTGTAACTTAGCTTTTTTAAATGAAGACGTGCTCGTAGCTTCTTCAAAACGGCCCTGACTTTGTATTGATTCTGTATCTCATTGCATTATTATATCTGAAACTAGCTTTGCTCTCAATCTGAACACATTTAAACGGAGGGCAATTTAGGCGTCTTTTATACAGAGATGATGCACTCCAACGGTTACTGTCAAAAAGCTACGTCTAATGCAATTAGTGACCTGCAATTACTCATCAGCCAAAGCTAAGATACTAGAACATCCTGTTAACCACAGACCTTCAGTAAATGCTCATATTTCTCCCCAACATCACTTTAATGTAAACATAATTCAAGAACACACTATTCTCCCGTCTGGCAGTCATTTTGGTGTCAGTGCAACTCTATTAGCACTATTAATGATTACACTTGAGGCACTTTAAGGAGCTCCATTAGTTTCACATGTCGGGGATAATTATTGAAGTCTGTACACATTTTCAATCATTCACAAGCACACAGCGCTGTCAGATCATTCTTCATCCGTCGCTCCGAGGCTTGTGTGTAAACCCGTTTCTGTGCAGCTCATAAATTACTTTGTTACGGCTGGAACTTTGCTGAGAAGTAAGGAAAGAAATACAAGATTTTGCTCTTAAAATTGGCCATTCTCAGCTAGGAAACACCACAAAAGAATTCATCACTTTGGTTCCCAACACACTCCTTTGGTGCTCAGAAGTCAGACGTGCCTTGAGGAACTAAACGAAAAGTAAAAAATGATGAGCGTTTTTTCATTAGGTGGTGTACAGAGTGAACCCTCCAGCGTGGGTTTCACATCATTACAGCACAATGCTCCGGTTCAGATGTGTAGCAGAAACTGAATGACCAAACACATTTCTTCGAATGTATTAATGAAAGGGATGAATCACGAAATGTTCTACGTTTCACACATTACCAGAATCTGTCTGTTACAATACCACAACACAGTTTGCACTCAAGTCAGCTAACAATCATGTATTATCCCAGATAGGGGGCCACGTTAAAGGTCCGAATCTCAAATAAACTTTCAAAAGCCATTACTGTTTCCACTGTAGTGAAATTCAAAAGAATCTCGTTATGGATTCACCGCAGCATGCTGCATTATTACTGGGAAATAATTGAGCCTGTTAGTTGTTAGGTTCAGTACATGTGGGGATAACAAAGAGTATAATAACACCGAGTCAATGTGGTAGTATTGATTTGATTTGTAATCTCAGTCATTTAGTGGCAGGTTTTTTTGTTAAGAAATGTTGAGTTATATAGTGATATTTAGTGTCTCTACTTTAAAGAGTCCTCTCCTGCTGATGTTCAGGTGTATATCAGTATGTAGTGTCTCTACTTTAAAGAGTCCTCTCCTGCTGATGTTTCAGGTGTATATCAGTATGTAGTGTCTCTACTTTAAAGAGTCCCTCTCCTGCTGATGTTCAGGTTGTATATCAGTATGTAGTGTCTCTACTTTAAAGAGTCCTCCTCCTGTGCTGATTGTTCAGGTGTATATCAGTATGTAGTGTCTCTACTTTTAAAGAGTCCTCTCTGCTGATGTTCAGGTGTATATTTCAGTATGTAGTGTCTCTACTTTTAAAGAGTCCTCTCTGCTGATGTTCAGGTGTATATCAGTATGTAGTGTCTCTACTTAAAGAGTCCTCTCCTGCTGATGTTCAGGTGTATATCAGTATGTAGTGTCTCTACTTTAAAGAGTCCTCTCCTGCTGATGTTCAGGTGTATTATCAGTATGTAGTGTCTCTACTTTTAAAGAGTCCTCTCCTGCTGATGTTCAGTGTGTAATCAGTATGTAGTGTCTCTACTTTAAAGAGTCCTCTCCTGCTGATGTTTCAGGTGTATATCAGTATGTAGTGTCTCTACTTTAAAGAGTCCTCTCCCTGCTGATGTTCAGGTGTATATCAGTATGTAGTGTCTCTACTTTAAAGAGTCCTCTCCTGCTGATGTTTCAGTGGTTATATCAGTATGTAGTGTCTCTACTTTAAAGAGTCCTCCTCCTGCTGATGTTCAGGTGTATATCAGTATGTAGTGTCTCTACTTTAAAGAGTCCTCTCCTGCCTGATGTCAGGTGTATATCAGTATGTAGTGTCTCTACTTTAAAGAGTCCTCTCCCTGCTGATGTTCATGTGTATATCAGTATGTAGTGTCTCTACTTTAAAGAGTCCTCTCCTGCTGATGTTCAGGTGTTATATCAGTATGTAGTGTCTCTAACTTTAAGAGTCCTCTCCTGCTGATGTTCAGGTGTATATCAGTATTGTAGTGTCTCTACTTTAAAGAGTCCTCTCCTGCTGATGTTTTCAGGTTGTATATCAGTATGTAGTGTATCTACTTTAAAGAGTCCTCTCCTGCTGGATGTTCAGGTGTATATATCAGTATGTAGTGTCTCTACTTTAAAGAGTCCTCTCCTGCTGATGTTCAGGTGTATATCAGTATGTAGTGTCTCTACTTTAAAGAGTCCTCTCCTGCTGATGTTCAGGTGTATATCAGTATGTAGTGTCTCTACTTTAAAGAGTCATGCTCTCCAGTACAGGTTAGCTCTGAGTGTTAGCGATGCTAATGTAAACACAGACCATATTACGTCCAAAACAGTCGGGCATTGTTTCCGATAGCAACGTTTCTGATTGGGCCGTGGGTCCACATTTCAGATATTACGTCATATCGGACGCAAATCTGGATCAGCTCCGTTGTTCCCCCGTTTTTAGAGATTTGGGTACGGAGGAAAAGAGAGAGGGTTTTATTTTCTGACGCTGCGTGAGTTCCCGACACACCGGGGACACATTGATGTATAAAAGACAGAAAGTGCATTTTCCATGATAGGTCCCCTTTAAGTTGTCTTTTTTTTGCACATTTTCTTGATTAAATGAGTTATCTTTATTTTATTTGATATTATCTTTTATATTATTTACTTAGTTTTATATTTTTATTGCAAATGTTACTTTAATTTCATATAGTTGGATGAATAATTGTCTTAATTTTATTTTATCTTTTTTTTACTTGCCCATTTTTACTTTAATCGCAGGATTATACCAATTTATTATTATGTTATTTATTTTATTTGATATTATCTTTATTTTATTTTGTATTGTTTTATCTTCTTATTGCAATTAAAATGTTACTTTAATTTCTTATGCTTATATAAACATTTTTGACTTTATTTGATATTATTTCTCAAATATCCCCCACTGGATAAAAACACATTTGGATTCTCTTTAAGAAGTTACAATTTTAGATAGAATATTATTTCATTTGCGCATAGTTTAACATCTCCCCTCTTCACTGAATCCTCAAATTAAGATCCTCAATACTTTAATAGAGTATTAGTGTCATTTCCTTCTCACAAACGGAGGAGAAATTAAGTTATTACTTCCCCTTTTTTCAGCTCCACACTCTCCATATGTACTCTTTGTTTCTGAATCTTAGCTTCGTCTCTGCTTCACACCCCTGGTCTCAAATAGGTTCTGTGTCTGTCACACGCCTGCCCTCCTCCCCCTCCTCCCCCCTCTCCTCCATCTCTGCTGTGAAATATTGATGCAGGTAAATGACATCAGCAGTCAGAAGAAATGATGCCACCGCGCCTCTCGGTCTCTCCTCGCTGTTTTTCTCATTATTTCTCCCCCACTCTTGCGTCTTGTGTAATGCCTCGATGTTTTATTTATGATGGCCTCCATTTTTTTTGTTTGTTTGGCACCTCCCCCCCCCTCCCCTTTATTCCTTTCAGTTGTCGGGGACTGTCTTTTTTTTCCCCGATATATTACAGATGCAAGACAAAAAAGTTTCACATAAGTGTTGGTCGAGCGAGTGTGAGTGTGAGTGTGAGTGTGTGTGTGTGTGTGTGTGTGTGTGTGTGTGTGTGTGTGTGTGTGTGTGTGTGTGTGTGTGTGTGTGTGTGTGTGTGTGTGTGTGTGTGTGTGTGTGTGTGTGTGTGTGTGTGTGTGTGTGTGTGTGTGTGTGTGTGTGTGTGTGTGTGTGTGTGTGTGTGTGTGTGTGTGTGTTTTCAGTTGTTCACTAGTGACAGAAATCAAAGATATAGAAGTTTAGTGAAAGAACAGCAGATTTAATAATAATAATAGATTTAATTTGTTAGCGCTTTTACAGGTGCTCAAAGACGCTTTACAGATATAGTGAAAATAAAATAAAATAAAGGAACAACAAATAAATATATAGTTAAAGTTAAAGTCAAATAATACAAAAACAATCACACATTAAAAGCCAGATTGAAGAGGTGAGTGTTTTGAAGGTGGTGAGGTCAGTGCAGTCTCTGATGGGTTGGGGGAGTGAGTTCCAGAGGGAGGGGGCAGCGACGGAGAAGGCTCTGTCCCCCCAGGTCCGGTGATTGGTGCGGGTGGGGATGGATAGGAGGTTGGCTTCTGATGAGCAGAGGCAGCGGGAAGGGGTGTGGTGGTGCAGCAGGTCTGTGAGGGAGGGGGGGGGGGGCTGATTGTTGAGGAATGATTGTAATTGTTGCTGCACAGTAGATCAACTTTTTGGACATTTAAACCCAGTAATATTATGAAAAATAACTGCAGCATTTCCCAATGCTCGTTGATTCAGGGAGATAATGAGATAAAGTCGCTGTGACATCTGGAGCCTCGTCTGCCGGGGACAATTACACACATTTCACTGACGCTGGCTACCAGCTGCATTTAGGGACAGTCCATTATACATGGGTAATGTGCAGTTTCTGACCATAGTTCAGAACAAAGCTAGAATATATATTAGTGACATCATCAGCGTAAAGTTGATGTTTTCGATTTACTCAAAGTTAGAAAGAAATAAGCCAGTTTTGAGAAGAAGTCCTGACGATTAGTTCTTTATATTATTTTGACCTAGTCCCACCTTACTATATGACAGGTGTACAGTAGACCCATTTAAAGTGAAGCATTAAAGAGATAATAGGATATCTTCGTAACATCTGACCTACCTACTTTTACTCAAGTACAAGATCTGAGTACTTCTCCTTTTACTCAAGTACAAGATCTGAGTACTTCTACTTTTACTCAAGTACAAGATCTGAGTACTTCTCCTTTTACTCAAGTACAAGATCTGAGTACTTCTACTTTTACTCAAGTACAAGATCTGAGTACTTCTACTTTTACTCAAGTACAAGATCTGAGTACTTCTACTTTTACTCAAGTACAATATCTGAGTACTTCTACTTTTACTCAAGTACAGGATCTGAGTAATTCTACTTTTACTCAAGTACAAGATCTGAGTAATTCTACTTTTACTCAAGTACAATATCTGAGTACTTCTACTTTTACTCAAGTAAAAGACATGAGTACTTCTACTTTTACTCAAGTCCTAGATCTGAGTACTTCTACTTTTACTCAAGTAAAACACACGAGTACTTCTACTTTTACTCAAGTACAAGATCTGAGTAATTGTACTTTTACTCAAGTACAATATCTGAGTACTTCTACTTTTACTCAAGTAAAATACATGAGTACTTCTACTTTTACTCAAGTACAAGATCTGAGTACTTGTACTTTTACTCAAGTACAAGATCTGAGTACTTATACTTTTACTCAAGTCCTAGATCTGAGTACTTCTACTTTTACTCAAGTAAAATACATGAGTACTTCTACTTTTACTCAAGTACAAGATCTGAGTATTTCTACTTTTACATACCAGACCTGAGTACTTTTACTTTTACTGAAGTATAAGACCTGAGTACTTCTTCTTTTACTCTTACCAGACCTGAGTACTTCTACTTTTACTGAAGTATAAGACCTGAGTACTTCTACTTTTACTGAAGTATAAGACCTGAGTACTTCTTCTTTTACTCTTACCAGACCTGAGTACTTCTACTTTTACTGAAGTATAAGACCTGAGTACTTCTACTTTTACTGAAGTATAAGACCTGAGTACTTCTACTTTTACTCAAGCACAATATCTGAGTACTTCTACTTTTACTCAAGTACAAGATCTGAGTAATTCTACTTTTACTCAAGTAAAATACATGAGTACTTCTACTTTTACTCAAGTACAAGATCTGAGTACTTCTACTTTTACATACCAGACCTGAGTACTTCTACTTTTACTGAAGTATAAGACCTGAGTACTTCTACTTTTACTGAAGTATAAGACCTGAGTACTTCTTCTTTTACTCTTACCAGACCTGAGTACTTCTACTTTTACTGAAGTATAAGATCTGAGTACTTCTACTTTTACTGAAGTATAAGACCTGAGTACTTCTACTTTTACTCAAGCACAATATCTGAGTAATTGTACTTTTACTCAAGTACAAGATCTGAGTACTTCTACCTTTACTCAAGTACAAGATCTGAGTACTTGTACTTTTACTCAAGTACAAGATCTGAGTACTTATACTTTTACTCAAGTCCTAGATCTGAGTACTTCTACTTTTACTCAAGTAAAATACATGAGTACTTCTACTTTTACTCAAGTACAAGATCTGAGTACTTCTACTTTTACATACCAGACCTGAGTACTTCTACTTTTACTGAAGTATAAGACCTGAGTACTTCTACTTTTACTGAAGTATAAGACCTGAGTACTTCTTCTTTTACTCTTACCAGACCTGAGTACTTCTACTTTTACTGAAGTATAAGACCTGAGTACTTCTACTTTTACTGAAGTAAGACCTGAGTACTTCTACTTTTACTGAAGTATAAGACCTGAGTACTTCTACTACTACTGAAGTATAAGACCTGAGTACTTCTACTTCTACTGAAGTATAAGACCTGAGTACTTCTACTTCTACTGAAGTATAAGACCTGAGTACTTCTACTTCTACTGAAGTATAAGACCTGAGTACTTCTACTTCTACTGAAGTATAAGACCTGAGTACTCGTCCCACTATGAAAGTCCTTTGAAAGATATTTCAGCCAAGAAACGGGATTTTGAAAGATTTAAATATTAAATCGTTGGGGTCAAGAGCTACCACCTTCACAGTATGTTCAAATGAAAGCAAGTTCTGTGTAGTATAACAAAGACTACTTGACTCCATTAAAAGTGTCCTTCGGGTATCTGATAGGGACAATATTCAGAGGACAGGATAAAGCTTTCATTTCCTGAATCATTTCACAGAGAGAGTGAAATAATCTGCTGGAGATGAGTGTGATGTACTCGCTGTAATTTGTTTTGTGAACTGGTTTGATGCTCTATCAGATTCTGCCAGGGTGAAAATGTATTTCAGTGGATTTAGAATATTTAAAGAACTTAAGGTGGTTTTCACTTTGATCTGCTCACGTTTCCAAAGAGAAGCCAGTCTTGTTGTGTTTCCCAAAGAACAGAGCTGTAGAGTAAGGATGCACGATCAAAAAATAGCTTCATGTTTCTCGCATAACGTTCGAGTTGTCTCATTAGTTTCAAACCAGTATATCATATGCATTTTTAATGGTATTCTTTCTATGAATAGCTGCGAAAAGTGCAATCGCAAGCAGTTACTCGCTCGCTCTCTCTCTCCATGTGTATAATACACAACTGTACATGTTCTATTATACACATTTCTGTTGACTATCCAAATGAAGCGTTGCCACAAGACTCAAAGGCGGTTTGCTCCCACAGTCTTCTTCGAGTCCGTAGCAATCTCAGGTTCTGCCAGCATCGGGCACAGGCCACAGCTGATGGGGTAGGTTCTGCCAGGTCGTCTGGACTGCACCGCGGGGCATCGGCACATTCCAGTAGGTGGGACATTGTCTGCACTGATCCACTGCTGCACGTGTCTCCTGTGGCTTCAGTTGAGCTACCACAGTGCGATTGATCGTTAACATTAACTACTCACCATTTTTACAACTTTTCCCAAAGCTCTTAAGACTCTTTCACAGCCCGCCATTATTGTTCAAACCACTGAGTGTTTAACGATGTTATTTGACATTTGAGTCTAATCAGATATGCAGAAATAGATCTTGAAAGCAATAAGGAAAGTGAGTGTCAGCAGAGAGGAAGTCAGCCGTTAGTTCCCTGCACGAGTGATCTGTAGTTATTGCTGCGATGTGTCCCTGTTGCACCATTTAGTGTGGTGCAGATTGAAACATCGAGCATAAGCATGAGGGATGAACTCCACAGTGTCTTTAGCCATCATTGGAAGAGCTATTCAGAGGATAGAACGACGAACGATGAAGATATGAACTTCATTAGACAGAAACTGCAGCACTTCAATAATAACTTATCACTTAAACTCCTTGTTCGAGATAATCCGTTCTATTAAGGGACATTTTATTAACAGTGCTATGTATCACATGTGGATCACAGGAGGAATGTGTTTTGTCTGTAATTTGAGGTGAAAATGCAATTTTTCGCCAACCTATATGGGCTGTTTGTGCTCTCCAAAGAATAGAAAGTAAAATACAACGTTTATTACAGGTTTGAATACTTTTGAAGCATGCCACAGATATGCATTGTTGGTGTTTCTGTGTCTTCCCTCGAGAGGTTTGTGGATAAAACAAAAATATCTTAGTAGCTTTCACGTCGACTGTCAGGATTTCTGCTACAAATATTCCTGTTTCCTAGAGAGGATGGATTAAATTGACTTAGGTGAAGTTCAAGCTTGATGTTTTGGTACTAAAATATGTTCAGATATTCATGGGTCTCAGCTGATCCCAATGAATGATGGTGGCACTTTTACATATATTGTAAATAGTTGGATTATTAGATCAATAACATTTGGTAAAAAAACATTCATGATCCCCAGTGGATGACATCTATAAAATGAATTGACCTACTAGCCTTTCATCTATGTCATCTATAGGGTCAGAAATTCTCTACAAAATGTTAGTTCATTACCAAATACCTGCTAAACTAATGACAGCCCCACAAGCCTTGTGTTTATTTTATTAGCAAATGTTAGCATGTCGAGCTAATGTCATGACCTGGCTCTTGGCCATAACAAAAGTGTGGAAAGGACAAGATATATGAAAAGATATTTATTAACAACAATCCAACGTTAAACAAAACTAACATAAAGGCAGGGCAAAAGCATAAACAAAAAGGCTGCTCTCCCAGAACAGGTCTTCCGCGGAGAGAGTGATCGAGAGTCTGGCTCAGGCCTTTTACTCCTCCAGCCAGGCGTCCTCAATCAGCGCTGACAGGCAGAGGGAGAGCATTAAAGGGCCACACACACACAGCAGGAGATAGCAAAGCAGGGGTCGTCACACTAAAATGTATATCTGCTGAACGTGAATGTGCTAGCATTAACATTGTGAAGATGATAGCATGCTGATATTAGCATTTAAGTCAAAGTTTTGTTAACAGAGAAATAGTCCCAACAACAAACTGTCCTCAATGACTTTGGAGATCCGGGAAAACACATAGTTTTTTTAATTATATTTTAAATTCCCTTGGGCAGCATAAATAAAACTAGTTCATAAAAGATGGCGAAGCTTGAAGAAATGCAAAGAAAACACAAGGGATTATCGTCTCTCAGACTTTGGTATTCCACTTGTGTTGTTGTTTATGTAAGAGTCCTTCTGTGGTCAGCATGCGTGAAGGCGTTATTGTGAATGCCGTGAAATAAGTAATCCTACTTTTTGGTGAAATTGTACTTACTTCATTGTGTGAGTATGCTTCCTAAAACTTCCTGAAGTGACCCTTTTTAAAATCTGAGCGAGATGTTGGATTAAGATAAAGAAGACAAAAATGCTAATCCCTCCCTTCAGCTAAATTGGAAGTGTAAAGAAAGCCTTCCCACTTCCCCTTCTCTCTGCTGTGGGCCGAGAGAAGGAAGAATATCTGGAACGAGAGGCTGCTTTTAATCCAGAAATCTCTGTTCATTATATGCTTAAACCAAATACATAATCCTGTGTGTTCCCAGCTGACCTGGTCTTGGATGGTTGCCACTGATGGAAAGATGGATAGCTTCAGGGGGAAAACGTAGATCAACAGACCTCTGTAGTCTTTGTCTGGTCACGGACATACAGCGCAGCGAGCAATACAGCTTCATCTGCCTTTTGTCAGCACTCTCGCATGCCTCTGCTCCCACACACACTTATTCAAATCTCATTTGAATATGCCCACACGGTTGCTCGGATTTCACTGTCAGTCGTTCTCACAAAGTTTCGCTCTCTCACTTCCCCAGACACACACACACACACACACACACACACACACACACACACACACACACACACACACACACACACACACACACACACACACACTTCTCCCTAACTCCTGTATCCAGAAGCTGAGATTTGCTCTCTTAATAGAGCAGCTAATCTCTCTCAAAGCATCTATTTAGCATGCACAGTCCAACCTCTCTGTCTCTCAAAGACGCACCTTCTTCTGCAAATACACACACACACACACACACTCACACACACACACACACACACACACACACACACTCACACTCACACGCACACAACGAAGTGATTTGATCTCTCCATCAGTCTTTAGTTTTACATTTTCTCCCCGTCAACACCAATGGTGACATTCAGAGTGCCCTTGTGACAAGCAGAATAAGTGTGTGTGTGTGTGTGTGTGTGTGTGTGTGTGTGTGTGTGTGTGTGTGTGTGTGTGTGTGTGTGTGTGTGTGTGTGTGTGTGTGTGTGTGTGTGTGTGTGTGTGTGTGTGTGTGTGTGTGTGTGTGTGTGTGTGTGTGTGTGTGTGTGTGTGTGTGTGTGTGTGTGTGTGTGTGTGTGTGTGTGTGTGTGTGTGTGTGTGTGTGTGTGTGGTCTCACCGGCTGCCGCTTACATAATGCTACAGTAAGGCTCCTTTTTTTTTTTTTACCCCGCGGCAACAGTTGCTAGGGTTACCAACAGGTCATTCACCATGGCGATGAGGATAAATGAGCTCAGGGCTCCCATCAGCCCCTGGGTCACACACACCATGACTCCCTTTATCTAATGCACACACACACACACACACACATTCATGTTTTCTTCAGTACGTTGAAGGTAAATACTTGTACTCAAGCCCCTGACTTAACACTTAGAAAACCTATTTCACAGCCCATCACACACACACACACACACATGGAGCTGAATACACACTTTGTGGAAACATCTTCACACATACCATGACTCCCTTTATCTAATGCACACACAAACACACACACAAACATACACACATGTTTTCTTGAAACCTGAGAAGTAACCTTGTGGAAACATTTTCCATCCCATAGTATTCTCAGAGCTTCTCTGAAAAGCACAGGGTTGCTTTGACTCGTGCGACAACCTCAGATTATAAAAAGCTAAGTGGCTTGAACCTGCATTCTCTTTAATAACCAGCAGGGGGCGACTCCACTGGTTGTATTTGTATTTTATTTTTGTACAAAATCAATAACATGAGGCCTTAAGTGCATCATGTAAACGTGCCACATCAAGACATAGAGGCTAATTTAAATAAAATGAAGATCCACAAAAAGTCAGATTTGATTTCTTTCTGAAAGGGTTCACGGTTTTGCTCTCTAGTTTGAAGTCTTCTTCAATACTAAAGTCCACTTAGTAAATGATGGTCCAATTTAGAGTATATGTTTGACACTTTTATTCAGCAGTGAGCAAAAAATAAGTCAGATTGTATAGAAGACTTATGGCGCATTTCCACTACAGCGGGTAGCCCCGTTTAAGCGTCCTTAATCGTCCTCAAGCGGCCAGGCCAGTTTTTGGTGGCCTTTCCATATAGCCTAGCACCGCCTAGTGGGTACTTTTTCCCTCTTTTTCCGGCCCCATAAAATCGTGGTTCTATCAGGCCAGGGCTGAACTAGTGACGTCAACACTCTCGACTGCTGATTGGTCAGAGAGAATCGTCACAAGATTGCGCGCAAGATCATCCCTAGCGTCGCATATATATCTAGAAGCAAGCTTGCAGCATTTTTATACACAGCATTTTTGTAAACGGAGGAGCTACAAAAATGGCAACGTCAAAGAAAAGCACACGTGGTCGACCGAGGAGGTGACGACGTTCCTACATCTCATTGGGGATGATCAAATCCAGCGGGAGCTCGACGGAGCAACAAAGCCGATCGCCCCGCCTACACTGCGTTGCTACCCCAGGTTCTAAACTGTAATGGAAATGCGCCACGGCCTCGGACGGCCAGCGAGGCAGCCCGAGGCCTGAGCGAGGACGCTTAAACGGGGCTACCCCGCTGCAGTGGAAATGTGCCATAAGAGAAAATAACTTCTCACTTTATTTGCTACCTCAGTTAACATTTTCCTGACCAGTTTATGGTCTCAATCTCTGGTTGTAGGTCTTCTTCAATACAGCATGATCATAATTTAGTAACTTATGGTCCCAATTAAAGAAAAATAGAGAATGAAGCAGTGTATGTTTTAGGGCGGGGCTACCTTGTGATTGACAGGTTGCCACCATTTTGTTTTCCGGTATTGGTGTTGTGTTAATCGTAGGACTTTCACGGTGTATTTTTCGCTGAATGAAAATGAATTGTAATAGTGATCAGGCAAAACAATCTTGTTTACTACTTGGTTGTACCTTCCTCTGTCCTTTCATGTCACTTCTGGCTCTCAAAAACCAAGATATGGACGTCAAAAAACCAAGATGGCAACGACCCAGATGCCGAACTCGATGCTTTAACACCGTGGCCGTTGTACACTTTGTTCTTCTATACAATCTATGGTGTAACTCCAGCTTATCAAACGGCAGCATCAGCCCGTCAGTTATGAGCCTCTCCACAGATCCATCATTATAATAATGATCATCTGCTCTGACATCTCATACATCACATCCCCCGCTCTCATTAAATGTACTGTAGTCGCTCCTTTAGTCACACATTTCTGTCCATCTGTCTCCAAGCAGAGGCGCTGCATCGCACTTACGATGTGATGCGTGAGTGAATATGTGTCTTCAATAAGTCAACTTACCTTCTGTGTGAAGTTGAGAAGTAGAAATGTTTGTGTTTGTGATAACAGCCGACTGGACATCATTGTTTTCATTTGTTTACCATTCGTCTCCCGCTTGTGTATCCGTGTTGTAGACTTCTTCATTTTACTGTGAATATATTTATATTTTCCGTGCTGACTGTTCTCCTTTTACTTTTTGTGTACAGGACGACGTAGAGGTGGAGGATGACATGACCATTAGAGAGGTGAGACACACACACACACACACACACACACCTTACAGCCAATCAGGAAAACAGCTTACAAAACAACAAGTGCTGACATTTGGCAAAACTTGAGATGAATTTATTTTTATTAGCACTATTTATTTTTGTGATTATGTATTACCTTCTCCAAATATGTCAGGTCAGGTTGTCTGCTTGGTTTCCTCTGAAAAACCCTTTTAATTAACCTTTGTGAACGAGTGTAGCATGGAGAAAGGAAGAACCCATTATATTTTGGAGAGGATAGGGAAAACAAGGGAGATAAACAAATTACGTTTGACTTTCGGTCAATCCATTATTTCCAACAAATAATACAATCCTACAAATATGTAGCTTCAATTTGACAAATGTGTGTTTATTCGAAGCTGCCAATTATTCCTCATTTAGTCCCAAAGTGTGTTTTTCTGACAGAAAAGTCAACGTGGAATGGCTTCGTTCATTTTGACTGAATGAGTGGGGGTTTTAACAGAGGTGGGAGAAGTACTCAGATATTGTACTTGAGTAAAAGTAGAAGTACTCAGATCTTGTTCTTGAGTAAAAGTAGAAGTACTCGGATCTTGTATTTGAGTAAAAGGAGAAGTACTCAGATCTTGTACTTGAGTAAAAGTAGAAGTACTCAGATCTTGTTCTTGAGTAAAAGTAGAAGAACTCGGATCTTGTACTTGAGTAAAAGGAGAAGTACTCAGATGTTGTACTTGAGTAAAAGTAGAAGTACTCAGATCTTGTACTTGAGTAAAAGTAGAAGTACTCAGGTCTTGTACTTGAGTAAAAGTAGAAGTACTCAGATCTTGGACTTGAGTAAAAGTAGAAGTACTCAGATATTGAGTAAAAGTAGAAGTACTCAGGTTTTGCACTTGAGTAAAAGGAGAAGTACTCAGATCTTGTACTTGAGTAAAAGTAGAAGTACTCAAATCTTGTACTTGAGTAAAAGTAGAAGAACTCGGATCTTGTACTTGAGTAAAAGGAGAAGTACTCAGATGTTGTACTTGAGTAAAAGTAGAAGTACTCAGATCTTGTACTTGAGTAAAAGTAGAAGTACTCAGGTCTTGTACTTGAGTAAAAGTAGAAGTACTCAGATCTTGGACTTGAGTAAAAGTAGAAGTACTCAGATATTGAGTAAAAGTAGAAGTACTCAGGTTTTGCACTTGAGTAAAAGGAGAAGTACTCAGATCTTGTACTTGAGTAAAAGTAGAAGTACTATGATATTGTACTTGAGTAAAAGTAGAAGTACTCAGAACTTGTACTTGAGTAAAAGGAGAAGTACTCAGATCTTGTACTTGAGTAAAAGGAGAAGTACTCAGATCTTGTACTTGAGTAAAAGTAGAAGTACTCAGATCTTGTACTTGAGTAAAAGTAGAAGTACTCAGATCTTGTACTTGAGTAAAAGTAGAAGTACCAGAGTGTAGGAATACTCTGTTACAGTAAAAGTCCTGCATTCAAAATGTTACTCAAGTAAAAGTACAAAAGTATTATTATCAAGATATAGTTAAAGTACCAAAAGTAAAAGTACCTCAAATTGTACTTATCTTGAGTAATAGTACTTAGTTTGAATGCCACATCACTCAATTACTCCCAAAAAGAAAAGGTAAGAAATTAAGATGAAAGGACAACGAAAAGGATAGAAACAGAAAACAGTTATCATTGATTATTTGTTTGTTTTTCAGACTAACATTAAAACCTTAAATCTCGGCTTGCACATCCCCACCATGACTCTTTCAGATTCCTCAATATCCCAAAGATGGGCCGATTACCCTGAAGTCTTATATTTTTGGATCATATGACATAATTCATAATTCATCCATCAACAGCACCTCTCATTTCCTGTCTGTCAGCCGCACATCCCTCACATTTCCCCTTCCTTTAGTCCTCTCTGTATCCCTCATCGTTCACCTCTCATACGTCTGCCGTGTCACTGCGTCCCTCTTCCTCGGTCACCTCCATCATTGTGTGATTTATGGAGTCATTCAGCTTCGGAGCCCGCTCCATTGATTGTCTATCAGAGGCTGGTGGTTTGTCAGGAGGGGTTATGCGTTTGTTTGATGCTTTTGCCTTCTGATTAGTGACTGGCACGAGGCATAAAGACATCTTCTGTTAAGAGGAACTATTGTACACGCTGTCACTTCAAGTCAGACCTTTCAAATAAAGAAATGAATACACATGTTGATGCACAATCATGGCTATGCCCTCACACGTTTTGGATCAGAATACAGATGTAAAAAGCTAACGTTAGGCTATAAAGGAACTACATTACGGTCACATGACTTCACGTCACCACCGCTAAGCTAAAGGAGGCTAATGTTGGGCTATAAAGGAACTACATTACGGTCACATGACTTCACGTCACCACCGCTAAGCTAAAGGCGGCTAATATTGGCGTGATGACATTTCGTCATTAGCAGACACTGCTTTTGAATTCACCAGTGGGATATTTACTGACATAATTTGTGTGTGTGTGTGTTGCAGATTGCAGAGTGGGAGGAGAGGCAGCTTGATGAGCAGGTCAACTTTACCAACTGCAAGATCGACCCCGCCCCCTTCCAGCTGGTGGAGCGCACATCACTGCATAAGGTCTGATTGTAAATACAGCTGTGTGTGTGTGTGTGTGTGTGTGTGTGTGTGTGTGTGTGTGTGTGTGTGTGTGTGTGTGTGTGTGTGTGTGTGTGTGTGTGTGTGTGTGTGTGTGTGTGGTGTGTGTGTGTGTGTGTGTGTGTGTGTGTGTGTGTGTGTGTGTGTGTGTGTGTGTGTGTGTGTGTGTGTGTGTGTGTGTGTGTGTGTGTGTGTGTGTGTGTGTGTGTGTGTGTGTGTGTGTGTGTGTGTGTGTGTGTGTGTGTGTGTGTGTGTGTTATTCACCCTGATTAAAAGGACTTCCTAACAATTGCTTCTAGGGAACGAGAGCATCAGCACTTCTTAATCGAATAAGGGAAGGAAAGTTAATTTGTATAATGCCTCTTTCCCATTTAACATAAGAGATACAAATGCATTTTAACAGATTTAAAAGAAACACAAGCTGATAAAAAAGGATATTAAAAGTAAAATGGAAGATAAAAAAAAGCTTAACATAATGAAACAGGACAGTAAAACCATAATGCAGTGTTTCATTGTAATAGTTTTAGCTATAAAGTTAACAGAAATGCTCGTAGTCTCTCTTTGTTAAGGATGTATACATCTACAGATACAATAACCACCAGTACCTTACTCACACCTTAATAAGAGGCGTGTGGAACAGTTATAGAGAATATAGAATATAAAAAAGGGCATTTCTGTCACACATTTACCATTTTTGTTTACACTGGATACTCCTGGGTGTGTATTGACAATGAAGGAGTATACAGACAATGACAGACACACACAGACACACACAAGCCAACCTTCCCTTAATAAGTGCAGCTTTTGGAGCATGTGTGGATTTACTTTTCTTATTGCGTCACCCTGGAAGAAGCTCACACACTTTCCCCAGTTGAAACCCTCACACACACACACACACACACACACACACACACACTCTTCTGGTTGTTGAGGCACCTGATGCCACCCATTCATAATGCCTCCCCCTCTCTCTCTCTTCCTCTGGGCTCTTTGTGAATACTCTTTAAACATTTAAGAGAGGGATCCTGCACCAATCCATCTCCCACCTCCCTCCACTGCACTCTGCCAAAAGCCAATACCACGCACAATCTCCTTCAGCATATTAAACACCGTCCAACGCCAACGCCACTAACACTGCGGTGTGTGTGTGTGTGTGTGTGTGTGTGTGTGTGTGTGTGTGTGTGTGTGTGTGTGTGTGTGTGTGTGTGTGTGTGTGTGTGTGTGTGTGTGTGTGTGTGTGTGTGTGTGTGTGTGTGTGTGTGTGTGTGTGTGTGTGTGTGTGTGTGTGTGTGTGTGTGTGTGTGTGTGTGTGTGTGTGTGTGTGTGTGTGTGTGTGTGTGTGTGTGTGTGTGTGTGTGTGTGTGTGTGTGTGTGTGTGTGTGTGTGTGTGTGTGTGTGTGTGTGTGTGTGTCCTACATCTGTTTACACAGTCACGTGTGGGGACTCGCCTCCCTTATGGGGACAAATTTGTCCCCATGAGGGGAATCATTCATTTTAGGGTGAAGACTTGGTTAGGGTAAGGTTAAGGGTTAGGCATGTGTTGGTTATGGTTGAGGTTAGGATAAGTCTCCAGGAAATGCATGTAAGTCAATGTAATGTCCCCTGAAGTGATGTATACATGGTGTGTGTGTGTGTGTGAAGTTATTCTCTCTCTACCTCTCGCCCGGCTCAGCTTCTCTGGACCTGGCTACCATTTATGTCCTGCTGTTTACTGTTGTGGTTGTTGTTGTTGTTCTGTGTTGACATGCAGGCCTTTCTGTAAAGGACAAACCTGTTACTTGGATTGTTTACATGATGCCGATATGTTTTCCGCCCCGAGCCTCTGTCAGCACATTTGAGAAGTGGCTAACAGGACTCAAAGCCAACACACTTCCCTGATCAGATGTTGTGACAGAGAAAAACATTTTTAAAGCAGATTTACTCAGCCTATCCCTAGCAGTCTAGAAGCTAACTGAAACCACTGCCTTCTCACAGGTTTAATGAGTGATGCAATTCCCTCGAAGCACAGGCAGACACGAGTTTCTCATTACGGGTTTATTCCTCTTCAAATCCACCGTGAAAACTACACATAAACAAACAGTATGAATGAGAAACCATAGCACCATGTTGAGTAAAGTAATTCACTGTAAAATAAATACAAACACAACAACATACCTCGTTGGCTGCATGTCCTGAAACAGAGGGAAGTACTCTTGAGTCCTTGTAACTTTACTAGCATAAACTTGAGGTTAAACTAAAGTGACGTGAGCCTGGATTTTAAGATGAATGAATCTTAATCTTACACACAAGAAATATTGCAACAAGAAATTATTATTACACTTTTTGAACTGAGCTTGGCAAGAACTTAAACTGAAGCTCAACATGAAATGCTGAGAATGAGTTTTAACCCTTGCAGACTTTACAACAGTTGACAACAATAAACCAGGCTAACCCTCCAGAAGTGACCTTCCCTTATATCAACAAATGAAAAACTAGGTTCGATTGTTCAGTTTATAAATTATGCATTTAAAAATAGATTTTCAGTCTCGTTGGTTAAAAAAGGCCTGACTGGACAAAGTTAACTTGGTTCTGCCCAAAGGTTACAAACTCCTCTAAAAGTATAGAGGAGGCGCCACCGTTGGGGCGGTGGTGGCGAAGTCGATAGGGACTTGGCTTGGCAACTGGAAGGTCACCAGTTCGAGTCCCGGCAAGACCAAGTGCCACCGAGGTGTCCCTGAGCAAGGCACCGTTCCCCACACTGCTCCCCGGGCGCCGTTCAAAATGGCAGCCCACTGCTCCTAACACTAGGATGGGTCAAATGCAGAGAAACAATTTCCCCACGAGGATTAATAAAGTATATCAAATCAAATCAAAATCAAAACTTGTTACTCAAAACATTATATCAAATGATCTTACATCAGTTCAAATGGCCGTAAATGTCATTTGAGTTCAATCAAAATGTAGGTAAGAAAGGAAGTGAGAAGAAAGATAACATTTTCAAACAATGTTTTTTTTATTTGGGCGTATCTATGTTTTAAACTATCATTTAAAGAACACTTACATTACATCCCTCATCCTTTTCCCCCGTGGTTTTCACTTCAGATTAAACGCCAAACATGACCCAATGATTCAGGGCAGAAACGGTTATCTCTGTGCTGATGATCAATACATTTTCAGCCCTTTTTAAATCAGCTAATGTAAATCTGATGTGAACGGGCTGAATCAAAGGTGAGCAGACTCAGACTGCTTTTATATATTTTTAGAGCTACTTTTTGACAGGGGTCTCAAACTCAAGGCCCGGGGGCCAAATCCGGCCCGCGACTTCATTTTATGTGGCCCCGCAAGAGCTTGCAAAGAATATAATACGGTTACATGCTACTTTACAGAATATCAATATATGTTCATTTTAATTAATTTCTTATTTTATAGTTATTTATCATTCTTTTTGTTATCTTTGATTTATCCTTAATTTAATTAATCTGTGTGAATCTGTGCTGTTTTTCAATCTCACCCTGTTGCTGTCAAACTACTGGTCCATGTTATCTTATCTTACAGAAGCATGTTGCCCATAAACTACATGTCCCACAATGCATCTCATTTTGTGACATGCGCACTGAAGAGACTTGCAATTATTTGCCCTAGACTTCTGCTTTCAGACGGAGTTAATTATGAAGTTATTACCCTATCCGATAATAATCCAATTCAGAGGCAATCATATAATATAATACATTATTTCATATATATTGTGTATTTATATATGTATTTTTATATAGTTACAACCGGCCCTTTGAGTGCAAGCATAATGCTAATGTGGCCCACGATGAAATTGAGTTTGACACCCCTGGCCTAAAAACACGTAACAATCTCTGTCTCGGCACAGTGGCATCAAATGTCCGTTCTGTCAAAGCAAAACGTCTCATTAAAAACTAAAAGGGGTCTGGAAGTAAAACTCCAGTTGGCATCAATCTTGCAACCGTTGTAATCCACCGTTGAAGTTTTTTTGCTTTTAGCTGCACTCCCCCGACAGTCACTTCAGCAATGGAGCGGAGATTCAATGCAACGTTAATGACCCCCGTGGGGACATGGAGTCGTTGCTTCAGCAAATACAGTACTAATAGGGCAGAGAGTATAAAGGGAGCAGAAACGGGTCAAAGAAAGTACTTTTTCAACTATTTGAAAGTAGAAATGCCAGAATAAAGACACGTCTGGCACTGATGGCACTTCAGTAGCCACAGAAATATTTGGCTTTGTTGTTTTTGTTATGGATGCTGCATGCAAATGAGTCATATCGTTTTTTAAAGGCAAATGAATTCTTCTATTATGAAGCACTCAAACGAAGCTGCCAACATGATTATATATGACACGTTTGAAAGTAAGGAGGTTTTGCAGGATATGACTTACAGAACACTGTTTATTTTAAAGGGGAAATGTTGGGATTCACAAGATGAACTCATGTTAATGACTTCAAGTCTATTATTAGATAGTGTTCTTGACTTTAATGTCCCTTTTTTATGAGACTCTTAACATCTGCCACCTGCGTTCGACCGCATTCATGAGACAGCTGTCAGGGTAATGTGCGGTCGACACCGTTATCAGAGCCTCACGTCTGCATGTCCAACACGTCCCTGGTGAAAATTATATTAACATACCAATGATAACCAAATAAAGGCGTGCTTCAGTCATCAGCCGGGGCATCAGTAAAGTGTTAAAGCATGAAGTGAGACGTTGGTTGTTTTGTTGTGGAAAGAAATATCACATTTAATAATAATAATACATTTTATTTTTAGGCGCCTTTCATGACACCAAAGGACACCGTACGATTTGTTAAAAAAAAAAAACCCGCTAATAGGCAACAGAACATGATAAAAACACAAACAGGAAATCATGGAGGAGTCAAGTGGACACAAATGAAACATATAATGGGGAGCACTACAGTGAGTAGGCAGATTTGAACAGGTGGGTTTTTAATTGGGATTTCAATATGGTGATTGTGTCAGACTGTCGGATGTGCGGGGGGAGGGAGTTCCAGAGTCTGGGAGCAGTGCAGCTAAAAGCCCGAGCACCCATGGTAACGAGGCGTGGGGATGGTTAGCAGACCAGCAGAGGAGGAGCGGAGGGAGCGAGAGGGGGTGTACTCCTGAAGAAGGTCAGCCAGATGGGGGGGGCCAGGTTATGTAGGGCTTTATAAGTGAGCAGTAGGTTTTTGAAGTTGATACGGGATTGAACGGGGAGCCAGTGGAGTTGGATGAGGATGGGGGCGATGTGTTCGGAGGCCTTGGTGCCGGTGATGATCCGGGCTGCGGAGTTCTGTATGATTTGTAGTTTATTGATGAGCTTGGTGGGTATGCCTGAGAGGATGGCGTTACAGTAGTCGATGCGGGACGTGACAAATGCATTGACCAGGACTTCAGTGTTTGATTGAGAAAGGGATGGGCGGAGTCTGGAGATGTTGCGTCTGTGGAGGCAATTACAGATTTTGACAAACGAATATTAAACTGTTACCAACTTTAAATGTTAACACAGAGAGAGAGATCAATAAAACACAAATATGGTTGAGATTAATTATTATTCAGTTGCGCAACAACAAACAATAATATTGGAGTAATATTATATATATATATATTTATAATATCGCCTTGCTTCAACAGCAACCAATCGCAGAAATGTCCCCACAGACTAGAAGGATCTGGTGTGCTTTATACACGTAAACATACGTGGCAGAGATAGTTGATATGTTACTATGTTCCAGCAGTGGAAAGGTCATTATCTCATGACGTCTTTAGGAGTCTTACAGGATATGAATTATCCAATTAATATACGTTTGCACATGACCTCCTTACATTAACTAAGACACCAACATGCTTATCGTTTCTAATGCATGCTGATATGAACCACTAACTAACAAGAAAGTCTTGTTAGTTAGACCTTCCTCTGACCTTGGCCAATTTACTTACCATGGGTACATCTACTGATAATTGCGGAAGAGGCAATGGAGCCTCTCTGACCTGTGTTACCTTAATAAATACAATTTCTAGGAGGTGTGTGGCGCAGTGGGTTGTGCGTTGGTGTTAAGATCAGGTGGTCACAGGTTCAAACCCCACTGCAGTCAGCATGTCGTTGTGTCCCTGGGTTGTTCCACAGTGTTGAGTATGTAAGTCGCTTTGGATATAAGCGTCTAACCAGTGACATGTAATGTCAAAATAAGCGAGACACACACTGTGATAAGGAATCTGCCATAACAAAACCAAAAGAATATTATTGCGATATTCATGTAACATTGAAAGAAGTGGGTTATACTATCAGTCAACTGCATTTGGAAGTGATACTTGTTGTGTATTTGGTTATTTTTGGCAACTAAATAACAATTAAAATACAAGTTTAGTTAAGTAGAGAGAGAAACTGCAAACATTACTTTACAAAAGCAAATATAAATGATAAAATAAGTTGAGAAGTTGATAATAATTTGGGTCCTTTAAAGTGTCCCAATTTGACCCAACCTGAAGTGAACACTAGGAGGAAAACATTTATGGTAATTTTTGAGTACATTATTACGAAAGACGGTGAAATAATCCAATAGAAGAAATAGGGCAAATGTAGATTCTCTGTAATCGGTACCAAATTACAAAGTTATTTTCAGGAAGCTTCAAAGAAATGAGGTTTGATGGTCCCTTGTTATGTTTGAAGTGTCCTCATAAGGAACCTAGATTTCACAAATCCTACAAAACGGTATTAATTTGTTTTTGAAAATCTGTCTTTTTTGTATCTTTTAACGCTATAAAATCGGAGTAAATGTCTTTCTTTGGAGATTACAAAGCTGAAATGAACCACATGTTTATATACTTAGACATTGTAAGTTATGCAGATGGTGCTTGCAAAAAAAACCACCAAATTGCAGTGGTCCCATTAAGCAGATCACATGACGCGTTGAGTGAATCCATTTGTGAATGAACTTGTCAGCGTTGGATAATTGAAGTCAGTGGAGCATCTGAGCCTCATTTTCTGTAGAAAGCAGGAACTTGTTTCAAGTGTTATACTGTTAGAAAAATCTCACTGGTACCCGGCTTGAGCTCCACCTCAGGATCCATGTGTCTGTGATCCTCTCCAGAATGGAAGGAGTCATCACATACAGAGCATCAACTAGTTCCTGAACAGTGTCCTTCACATGCTGATATCCAAGAGAGGGAGTTACTCAGTCACACGGTGGAGGAATGACGGTTCTTGTAATCATACATCCTGTCATGAACAAAGTACTGAGTTTTTTCTCAAAATATTGGCTTTTTTTGTCAAAATCTCAAAATTCTGACATTTTTCTTAAAATCTAAAAATTCTGACATTTTTCTTTAAATCTAAAAATTCTGACATTCTCTCAAAATTCTGACTATTTTTCTCAAAATCTCCAAATTCTGACATTTTTCTTCAAAATTCAGACTTTTTTTCTCAAAATTCAGACTTTCTCTCAAAATTCTGACTTTTCTCAAACTCTCAAAATTATTTTTCTCAAAATATCCCATAAATCTGACTTTTTCTGAATACTTAAAAATGTTATTCCCTCGTCCCCGGCTTGAGCTTCAATCTCAGGATCCATGTGTCTGTGATCCTCTCCAGAATGGAAGGAGTCATCACATACAGAGCATCAACTAGTTCCTGAACAGTGTCCTTCACATGCTGATATCCAAGAGAGGGAGTTACACAGTCACAAGATGGAGGAATACCAGTTTTTTCTCAAAATGTTGACTTTTTTTCTCAAAATCTCCAAATTCTGTCTTTTTCTCAAAATCTCCAAATTCTGACTTTTTCTAAAAATGTTGACTTTTTCCTCAAAAATCTGACTTTTGCAAAAAAAAATTGACTTTTACAAAAAAAATTGACTTTTTCTCAACATTTCAAAATTCTGACTTTTTCCTCAAAAATTTACTTTTTCTCCAAATTTGACTTTTTTTCCTCAAAATTCTGACTTTTTCCACAAACATTGACTTTTTTCAAAATCCTGACTTTTTTTCAAAGCATCTAAGAATTCTGACTTTTTCTCAAAAACTCAAAAATGTTAATAATCCCCGGCTTGAGCTTCAACCTCAGGATCCATGTATCTGTGATCCTCTCCAGAATGGAAGTAGTGATCACATACAGAGCATCAACTAGTTCCTGAACAGTGTCCTTCACATGCTGATATCCAAGAGAGGGAGTTACACAGTCACAAGATGGAGGAGTAGAAAGCAGTATTCAATGTTTACTTCAGATTAGCTCCACGTCAGAAATGAGCATGCTTGATGTCTCTCTCCATAGAGGCTGAATCATCATGTTAATCACATAGCTATCATCTGCCTCAAACAGTCCTGATGCTCTTCTAGGTAATCACACATCCTGTCATGAACACAGCTACAGTTGGGATACCTTTGTTATCAAGTGACTCTCATGTTGGAAGAAGACATTCAGTATTTCCCAACATGTACTGACTGTATGGTTCTTTGGTGTTTTCCTGCAGACCCACACCATCTTCTCCCTGCTGGGACTCGACCACGCCTACGTCACCAGCATCGGACGCCTCATCGGGGTCGTCTCCCTCAAAGAGGTAAGGGTCCCATTACAGCGTGGGTTCTTTAAGCTCTTTCACATCAGTTTGCTAACCCATCATGGACATGTCGTGGGTTGGGTTCTTGACTTGCTGCACAGGGAACGATCATGCCTGTTGGTAACGATCGGATGCCGATGTCCTACGTGTAGAGGAAGCTCGTCTCTTATACGAAGTTCTGAGACTCATTAATTACACAGGAAGAGCATTCGCTGCTTCTTATCGAAAATCACTGTGAATGCATCAGTGCTGTCACTGTGCTACACACACACACACACACACACACACACACACACACACACAACATCACCACACACACACAATACACACAACAACAACACACACAGAGACAACACACATAACCACACAAACCACAGACACAACACAAACAACACACACGACACACAGACACACCACAAGAACCACACACAGACACACACACACACACACAGACACCACACACCAGTACACGACACACAACACACACACACCCACACATACACACATACACACACCATGTCACACACACAACACACACCACAAACACAGACACACACAC
>NW_022991271.1:0-27500 GCF_902827175.1 Gymnodraco acuticeps
ACCTTTCAACACAAGGCAATTCAAGGTGCTTTACAAAAATGAAAGACATTCAGACAAAGGCATATAAAAACAGTAAAAGATACTAAAAGAAACATTAAAAGAAAAAATACATGAATAAAAAGTACATGAATAAAAAGTTACAGTGCAGTTTAAGATGTGAATAGTTCACACAGAAGTTCCACTTTACTGATGAACACAACGGCTCAGTTTCAATTAAAAGCAGCGACAAAAAGAAAAGTCTTCAGCCTGGATTTAAAAGTAGTCAGAGTTGCAGCGGACCTGCAGGTTTCTGGGAGTTTGTTCCAGATATTTGGAGCATAATAGCTGAACGCTGCTTTACCATGTTTAGTTCTGACTCTGGGGACAGAAAGCTGACCAGTCCCTGAAGACCTGAGAGATCTGGATGGTTCATAATTTAGCAGGAGGTCAGAAATTTATTTTGGGCCTAAACCATTCAAAGCTTTATAAACCAGCAGCAGTATTTTTGAAATATATTCTTTGACACACAGGAAGCCAGTGTAAAGACTTCAGAACAGGAGTGATCCACTTTCTTAGTGTTAGTGAGGACTCGAGCAGCGGCGTTCTGAATCAGCTGCAGCTTTCTAATAGATTTTTTAGTGAGACCTGTAAAGACACCATTACAGTAGTCGAGTCTACTGAAGATAAAAGCATGGACAAGTTTTTCCAAATCCTGCTGTGTCATTAGTCTTTTAATCCTAGATATGTTCTTTAGGTGATAGTAGGCTGATTTAGTAACTGTTTTAATGTGACTGTTGAAACTCAGGTCAGAGTCCATGACTACACCTAGATTTCTGGCTTCATCTGTTGTTTTGAACATTGCAGACTGAAGCTCAGTGCTAACTTTTATACGTTCTGCCTTGGCTCCAAAGACCATTACCTCAGTTTTGTCTTTGTTTAATTGGAGAAAGTTCTGACACATCCAGTCATTGATTTGTTCAATGCACTTACTCAGTGTTTGAACTGGAGCATAGTCTCCTGGTGAAATTGTTATGTAAATGTGTGTGTCATCTGCATAGCTATGGTAACTTATTTAGTTGTTTTTCATTATCTGAGCCAGTGGTAGCATGTAGATGTTAAAGAGAAGAGGCCCCAAGATGGAGCCTTGAGGAACCCCACATGTCATATTTGTCAACTCAGATTTGTATTTACCTATAGAAACAAAGTTGTTTCTGTCCTTTAAGTAGGATTCAAACCAATTCAGAACTGTTTCCGAAAGTCCCACCCAGTTCTCCAGTCGGTCTAGTAATATGTTGTGGTTAACAGTGTCAAACGCACCACTGAGATCTAATAATACTAACACTGAAGTTCTGCCACTGTCTGTGTTTAAGTGGATGTCATTGAAGACCTTTACAAGAGCAGTCTCAGTGCTGTGGTTTGGACGAAAGCCTGACTGGAACACATCAAAACAGTTATTTAAATGCAAGAAATTACTCAACTGTTGAAAAACTACTTTTCAATGATTTTACCTAGAAATGGGAGGTTTGATATGGGCCTGTAATTGTTCATTACTGAAGCGTCTAGATTATGCTTTTTTAAGAGCGGTTTAATAACTGCAGTTTTCAGGGCCTGTGGAAAAACCTGAGTGAAGAGATTTGTTTACTATATGAAGTAGATCTGAGGCCATGCAAGGCAAAACATTTTTGAAAAACCCTGTTAATAATATCAAGGCAGCAGGAGGAGGATTTCAGAAGTTGTATAATGTCCTCTAGGTTTTTATCATTAATCTGATGGAATTGTGTCATGGTGTTTGAATTGATGTTAGGTGGACACAGAGACAAAACATTTGCTGTTCCTGATGCAGAGGCACTGACTGCTTGTCTGATTTTCTGAATGTTGTCAGTGAAGAAGGCAAAGTAATTGCACGCCCTGGTGGATAGAAATTCAGAGGCTACTGACACTGGGGGGTTAGTTAGTCTGTCGACGGTAGCGAACAATGCACGTGCGTTGTTTTTGTTTTTGGCAATGATATCAGAGAAGAAAGACTGTCGGGCAAATTTCAATTCCAAATTATAAAGGCCAAGTCTCTCTTTATAGATTTCAAAGTGCACCTGGAGATTTGTTTTTCGCCACCTGCGTTCAGCTTTTTAACACTCTTTTTTCTCTGTTTTCACGGTCATGGCCTTTCTCCATGGAGATATTTTCTTCCCAGTCACTTCCTTTACCCTAGTTGGAGCAATGGCATCTATAACATTTTTTATTTTTGAATTAAAATGATCTACTAGCTAATTTACTGAGATGTTAGCAGGGGCAAGTGTGGAAGAAAAACTCTGAGTAAACATTTCCCTAGTGTTTTCAGTTAAATATCGCTTTGTGGTTACCTCTTTTTGAACATGTTTGTGAACATAAATAGAGCTCTCAAAGAAAACACAGGAATGATCAGAGAGTGCAACATCAGTCACCACAACCTCAGAGATATTCAGACCCTTTGAGATAATTAAGTCCAGAGTGTGCCCCTTATTGTGCGTGGGCTCCGTCACATGCTGAGTCAGTCCATAGTTATCAAGAACACAAAACAGTTCTTTAGCCCCTCTGTCCTGGGGGTTGTCAACATGGATGTTAAAATCACCAACAATGACTAGATGGTCAAAGTCAATACACACTATAGACAGCAGTTCAGTAAAGTCATAAAAAAAACTTGCACAGTATTTGGGTGGTCTATAGATATTTAGGAACAGAGCTCGAGAGGAGCATTTCAGCTGAAGGGCCACATATTCAAAAGAAGCAAAGTTTCCATACGATGTCTTCCTGCATTGAAGGGAATCATTGAACAGAATAGCATCTCCACCTCCTCTCTTATGCATTCTTTCCTGACTCATAAAACTAAAGTTGGGAGGGGTTGATTCGATAAGAACAGCTGCACTGTTATTTTGTTCAATCCATGTTTCCGTTAAAAACATAAAATCGAGATTGTGCTCAGTGATAAAATCATTGATTAAAAATGTTTTACCAAAGACCTGACATTTAATAAAGCTAGTTTAAGTTTGTTAAACACACTATCAGACAGATTGTAACAAGCTGTGGCTGACATGGAATCACTTCTAAATTTGATAAACTCACACAAACTTTTGAGCACTTCCTGTTTCTAAGCTGATTCACCGCTCTTAATCTATTACCTATCAACACAGATATCGGCAAAGCTACAGGCAGGCAGGGCCCCGGCAGGTCCTGGAAAGAGTTGAGAGTGCCATAAGCCCTAGAGCCTGGACCCAGCATATATCAGTCAGTGTTTGCGTTTTTTACACACACATCCTTATCAGGCTTCGGAGACAGCAGTCTTGAAGGGGGGGAGGACGTTTTGGTCCGGATGATTGTGGTAGGCATGGTGACGGGGGTGTTGGTGCGCGTCCAGGGGGAGGAGGTGGTTGACGTAGGCACGGTGACGGAGATGGGGGAGGTGGTGCGCGTCTCTGCTTCAGTGATTTTGATGGGCATCGTTGAGGAGCGGGGGTAAAGGACATGCTGCCAGCCCTGCATATCGCCCTAGTTTGGTTATTGAACTCCAGGAAGGAATCGGTGCCAACCCTCTGTATCTCCTTCATGTGTTCAGCGATCTCCAGGAGGGTGGGCGAGGGTAAAAGGGTGAACGGAGAGTAGAGAGAGCTGTGGGGTGAAGGAAGAGTATCCTCAGAGGTGATAGGGGGGGTGAAGGGCGGTGGAGACTTCTCCATTCCATAATCAAGACATTCCTCAGGCGGGTGCAGTGATAGATTTTCAAGGTTTTCTGAGCGATGTGTTGTGTCTTTCTCTTGTTGTGATTCCTCTTGTTGCTTGTCCTTGGCAGAGGGAACAGATTGATGATGCAGGCAGTTGAATATGTTAGAGATAAACAATTTCACTCCTGACTTGTTCAGGCAAACTCCATTTGCCTTAAAAAGATGTCTGCGGTCCCAGAAAAAGTTAAAGTTGTCAATAAAATGGACAGAATGGTCAGTACAGGCAGTTGAAAGCCAGGTGTTCAGTGCAAACAATCTGCTGAATCTCTCCACTCCTCTTCTGACTGGCGGTAGAGGGCCACTGATGAACACCTCTGCATTTAGAGAGCTGACAGTTTCCAACAGACATTTAAAGTATTTTTCACAACATAATTTGTTCCAATGTGCAGTACCACATTTTTTACAGTCTGATGTTCAGCCCCAATATGCAGGATCTTCTCAGCCAAGTCAGAGACCTTATCCTTGGGAGAACAGAGTACTTTGGTGTTGTTCTTACTACACAGACGTTTTACATCTCTTACAGCAGAGTCACCCACAATCAGAGTTTCAGGCCCAGTCGTTAGCTTTCCCTCTAGCCTTTTACTTTTGGAGCAGCTATTGGTCCTTACCCTGCTGTGTGAAGAGGACAGGTTATCCAGGTCATCAGATCTCCGGTTCTCGGTCAGCGGAGCGTATCTGTTCTGGATTGGCACACTTGGTGGTTTAGGAGGATTTTTTGTAGTTCTCCCTTTAGCAGCTGTCCACGGCTGTTTCCTAGTATGAATAGGGGTTGAAGAGGCGCTCTTCCTGGGTGATAACAATGCAGGCCAGCCGGTCGCATCACAGATTTCAGAGCGCTGGGCTCTGCCCGTTGTTCGTCCTCCCAAATCCCATGGAAATGATTTACTCTTCGGCCTTGCACCCAGAGAGTTCCAGGGAGGACTACCACTTGTAGATTTATAACCTGTAGATGTATTACCCGGTACACAGCCCCCCTGTTCATTGGAATCCTTGTAGCTGCTAACTAGCTGTGAGTTAGCATGCCTTTGTCCATTATTTTTGCAACACTGGTAAAGTGGTGTAATTCCAACCTAGTCCATTCACTTCCACGTTAACTTCCAACCGTTGCATTTTCATTTCCAACACGGCCATCTTCTGTAGAGAACGGAGGCATTTTTCTGCTAATTAGCTTAAGCTAAATAGCATGCTGTACCAGGCTTTAGCTGTTGCTAGGCCACGCCACTGTAAGACTGAGGTCGTCGTAAAAATGTTGAAATATGGCTGAAACCCTCCGTCTATTTACGAAGAATAACTGTCCCAGTGATAAGTTAATGTCCAGGAGCCGCTGCTCGAAGTTTTCAGAAAAAGAAAAATAGAAAAACAGCATAAAAAAGTAAGCAGAGGCAAGAGCAAGCAGAAACGCGTCTGCAGTGTAAGAAGGCTGGGATTTAACATATAATGACTTGTTATAGCAACAGTACATGTCATATTTAAACACACAGCTTGCACTGCTGCTTCATTGTCTCTTGCAAATATGTAATGAAGAGACTATGTTCCCTATCTAGCCTGTCTAAAGTCTGAATCCAGAACTTCTTGGGGTATCCTGGGTTCTAATTTTAAATTTAAATCAGTATGAAAGTTGTGTTTCTGTGCAAGAGTCATGTGTTTTCCAGGACAGTGTATTAGGGTTTTATTGTTTCCCTCCAGAGGACAGGGATTTCTGTCTGTTCCTGCAGAGTTCTTGTATTACCAGAAAGCCAGCTGAGCTTTAAATGGGATTGAAATGTTCTTCTGGCTGGAGTCCGGCCGGCGATTCCTCCGGCATCTGTTTGGCTTTACAAGGGAGGTAAACGATTGTCTGGCACTGCTGTGATGCGTGTGTGTGAGTGTGTGTTCTTATGTGTGTGTATGTCTCTCTTTCAGCTCATACTGTAAGTGTAGTAGACGGACGGGTTTTAATAGAAATTCTGTTGAAATCGGAAACAATAATTAACTAAGAAATAAAACCCATGCATTTGTAACACACACACACACACTCACACACACACACACACACACACACACACACACTACAACACTCACACACAGATATGAGGGAGGATTGCTTTGTTTCAGTCGTGTTATATCAGAATTTATCCCTCAGAGCGGAGCGGAGCTGCCCCATTCTTCAGCTGGATTACAGTGGCTTAGTCTCATTGTGTGTGTGTGTGTGTGTGTGTGTGTGTGTGTGTGTGTGTGTGTGTGTGTGTGTGTGTGTGTGTGTGTGTGTGTGTGTGTGTGTGTGTGCGTGCGTGCATGCGTGTGTGTGTGTGTGTGTGTGTGTGTGTGTGTGTGTGCGTGTGTGTGTGTGTGTGTGTGGGCCTACATGTGCTGTGATGCGTTGGGGAAGGCGGTGCTGTACTGCGGCGCTGAGTCTTCAGGTCCGTGCGGCGCGGCGTGGCTCAGCACCATCATGACGGGCCGGTGAGGATACACTCTCTTCGAGGAGCGGAAGTACCGGATGGACTCGGCCGTGATCAGGTCCGTCAGGTAGTCCTGGAACACAAACACAGAAGCATTTTTATAATTATTATTGTTGTTATTGTTAAAACCCTGGGTCATTATGTTTTCATTTAATTCTGTTTCACTTTGAAATTGAATTGTTTTGCTTTGATTTGTCCCAGAATACATAATTATTTCTAAGAATATTGCAGTAAACTTGAAAGAGAGAGACATTGATTTAAAATATAAATGTTGAAAAATTATTTCACAATGTGTTAAAAGTGTATTAATTGATATCAACAACTATCATACTGTATGCAAGATAAGAAGTTGGGAAATGTTATGGTTTGTATTTCTTTGTTGTTGTAGCTTAAGTGAGGTTTTTTTAGGTAAAAATGGAAGAAATAAATCCTGAACATTTCAAAATGTTATGAATTATTCTTGAATATTTATTGGTTTTGTAAAGGGAAGTTTTGAGGACTTATCTCAACTAATTGACTGCAGGACACATAACAACACATTTCCCCTACTTGTGTGTGTGTGTGTGTGTGTGTGTGTGTGTGTGTGTGTGTGTGTGTGTGTGTGTGTGTGTGTGTGTGTGTGTGTGTGTGTGTGTGTGTGTGTGTGTGTGTGTCCCTGCCTGTGGGTACTGGGCTCCGTGCTTCTCTCGGACTCCGTTGCGGCTCAGTGTGTAGTTGTAGAAGCGGCTGTTCTTCACCAGGCCGAGCCACTCCCTCCACCCGGGGGGGACGTACGTGCCGTTGTACTCGTTCAGGTACTTCCCAAAGAAGGCTGGATCACGGACACACACACACACACACACACACACACACACACACACGCAAAGAAAGGTAAATAGTTAGAATACAGACAAGTCAGAAAGTTACAGTTACAGAAATGTGTGTGTTTGTTTTTGAAAGTGGGATACACACATCATGCTATGGGTTTGTAGTCCTCATAAGTTCAGCAAATCATGTATGTTTGTGTGTGTGTGTGTTTGTGTGTGTGTGTGTGTGTGTGTGTGTGTGTGTGTGTGTGTGTGTGTGTGTGTGTGTCTGTGTGTACCTGTCCTGTATCCAGTGTTGTTCAGGTACACCCCGAAGGACCGCGGCTCATGCTGCCGTTGCCATGACATTGAAGAACAGTTCTCGTTGTTGGTGTAGGTGTTGTGGTTGTGAACGTACCTGAGGGTCAGAAAGAGTGGGTTTTATTTATATATATATATATATATATATATATTTAGTGTGGTTCAATTAAACCAATCGAATTCTATATATTAAACATGATGAACTTGACTTACTTCCCAGTGAGCATACTGGAGCGTGACGGACAGCACATGGGCGTGGTCACGAAGGCGTTGGAGAAGGAAGTCCCGCCCTCCTCCATGATGCGGCGAGTTTTATTCATCGCCTGCATCGAACCTGCCGAGAGAGAAATAAATATCCTGTTAGTACATTATACACTATACAACATTGATTGGTAATACTGTATGTATAAGGGGAATTATTTATTTCACAAAAACAAGTGATAACACAATAGTAGTTCTGGAAACATTTAAAAAAGACACAAATTTCCAAAATGATCAGATATTCCTAAATGATTTCTGATTAATAAAGTATAAATCTTATTAGTTTTTCCTAGTAGCTCAATAATTGTGATTTAAAAGTCTGATTACTTTTTTCTTATGATACAGTAATGTCATATGATCCAGCTACTGAAAAGTTATTGCTTTTGCTCCACCTCCAGGTTCCAAATTGTTACCTAAAAGAATACCTTTTGTCTCTTTACATCATTATGGTCATCACACGGTGACAAAAGGTCAGTTATGGTGTAAAGCTAATCTGTTCTGTGGTGTTGTTTTAAGATGGTTAAGGAGTTTCAACACTACTAGCGTCAGTGTTATTAACAGTAAAGGCATTAGTGGTAGTGTAGAAGCATTATAATAGTGTGTATTAGTGAAGTATTAACATATTATAACAGTCATAGTATGTGTGTTACTCACCCAGCTCCTGGTCCTGGTCGTCGGTCAGGATCAGGATGATGTTGGGCCGGATGTTGCGGCGGTCTCTCTGGAGGCGGGGCTTCTGACGCTGGCCAGCCGGGAAGTTGGCGTGGCCGAGCGTCACCGTGACGAACAGGAAGAGGAGGAGTCGGCCCGCCATGGCCTTCGACCCCTGACCTCCAGACACGATCAACCAATCAGCTGCTTCCCCCCTGGAGGCTCAACGTCTGCAAAACAGAACAGACAGAGTTATAAAAAGTCAGAAAGAGGACAAAAAGACGACGGCATTGGTCACTTTTTCAGGCTTTGACCACCAGGAAAATTATAAAAATGTATCATTATTATTATTAAAGACAATCTACCAGTTTTACCTGTATCGCTTGTACCTTGGACAATAAAAAAAGCACTTGAGAGTTTAATTTATGCAGCTGCACCTACAATGGTCTTGCTTATTAGAAGTAAATATCACACTATCATAATAGCACTCTTCTTGCTGTTCTGCGTTTGAATCCTCATGGTGAATTGTTCTTATTTGTAAGTTGCTTTAGACAAAAGTGTCAGATAAATGTAATGTAACTTATCAGGGCCGCCCCTCCCTACAGGCCGATCACGCAGACTGCGTGGGGCCTCACCTCGCGGAGGGGGCCTCACCTCGCGGAGGGGGCCTCACCTCGCGGAGGGGGCCTCACCTCGCTGAGGGGGCCTCACCTCGCGGAGGGGCCTCACCTCGCGGAGGGGGCCTCACCTCGCGGAGGGGGCCTCACCTCGCGGAGGGGGCCTCACCTCGCGGAGGAGGCCTCACCTCACCTACAGTGTAAGCGCGCCAGAGTTTTGCTGCAGCGAGGCTCCACTAGCCCCCCCCCTCCATGACAATCTGTTTTTGTTTATCTGTGGTTTTATTACTGAACATTTTCTTCTCAATCTTAAGGCTAAAATATAATTTTCCTATAAATATACATTGGTATTTGTTTCCCCAAACGTGATGTCAAGGGCATGACTTCTTAAGATTACATTATACTTTCTTCATCGTCTCTCGAACATTTTAAAGGTTTTTCTTATTGTATTTTTCTATCCCACTTGTAAACCATTTTCTTAATTGTGAAAAAGTATATGTTATCGTTCGTGAATTATCTCTGCTTCTGTCTATGCATTATCTAAATATGTTTATTCATTTTTTTTGTTCGCAGCTCTGTTTTGAAATAAGCTTCCTGATCTCAATGAGACCACATGTTTTAATTATTAACTGTCTCTCTTTGTTCATAAAAATGCCTTCTCTGCTCCAGAGCTTCTCAATGCCTTGTGTTTTCTGCTGATGCAACGCAAACATTTCCCAAATTGGGATCAATAAAGTGCATTTATCTTGTCTTTTCTTACAAAGCTAATTTTCTTTTTCAATTGAGTTGTAATTAACGTTATTTTTAGTAAACTGATTTGTTAGAAAATGTGAGCAGCAGCGGCCCAGATATTTCTCTTTTCAGGCCGTGTTTGAGAGAAATGTCAGCGCAGAACGTGACGCTCAGTGTTTATCTGCTGAGTGAGGACGAGAATATCGATGAACGAGGGAGAGAAAAAATGAAAACACGATGCATGATTAACACAAACACACACACACACACTGAAACACACACACACACACTATTAGCTACAGTCTTTTGTTTCTCAGATAATAAAATGCTGAAATCCTATAAGTCACACTGACACAAAGCACAGCGGGAGAGTGTGCATGTGTGTGTGGCTTCCTTTCTGTACAACAATGTGTGTGTGTATGAAACGTGTTCATCTGTACTGCGGGCTTGTGTGTGTGTGTGTGTGTGTGTGTGTGTGTGTGTGTGTGTGTGTGTGTGTGTGTGTGTGTGTGTGTGTATGTGTGTGTGTGTGTGTGTGTGTGTGTGTGTGTGTGTGAGAGCTCACAGCAGGGTGCGTCATGTAAATTAGCCAGTAATCAAAACAGAGGAGGCTTAGGGATCTTTCTCAACACACCCACCCACACACAGACAGAGAGGTGTGTGTGTGTGTGTGTGTGTGTGTGTGTGTGTGTGTGTGTGTGTGTGTGTGTGTGTGTGTGTGTGTGTGTGTGTGTGTGTGTGTGTGTGTGTGTGTGTGTGTGTGTGTGTGTGTGTGTGTGTGTGTGTGTGTACAGTGTGGCTTGTGGTTGCTCTCGTGTTAAAGTGATCTGGAGGCTCCAGCTGTGAGCAGACTGAGATTACACACAACCCGCTGAGAGAGAGAAATGAGCCTCGCTCGCCCAGTGTGAGGGTTCAGTGGACCTCTGTTCTCCAGATGAACACGTAGAACGGTGTAGAAATGTAGAATGTGTACAACATTTAGAATTATTTTAGAAAATGGATAACCTTTAGAACATTAAGAACGCTTAAAATGTAGAATGTATAGACGTGTATAACATTTAGAAGATTTAAAACCTTTCGAGTGTAGAAAATCTGAAATGTTGAGAATTCAAAGAACTATTTAATACATCTAAAAAGTCTTATACATTTAGACAGTAGAACGTCTACATTGTTGAGAACAATTAAAATTAAAACGATAAGAATATTAAGAACATTTAGAACGTTGAGTAACATTTTGAACGCATATACAATTTAAGATTTGAAATGTGGACTCAACATTTCCTTAAAGAGGCCCTATTATGCTTTTTGGGGTTGTTTCTTAGTGTGTTATTGTGTACATGGTCTGCAAAGGCTAAAATCCCAAAGTTCCCTTTCACAACAGAGCCGGCCAGCTAACCAATCAGAGCAGACTGCGCTCTGGTTTCAGACAGAGGGTGAAAGGACATCAGCAGGAGAGGACTCTTTAAAGTAGAGACACTATATACTGATATACACCTGAACATCAGCAAGAGAGGACTCTTTAAAGTAGAGACACTACACACTGATATTCACCTGAACATCAGCAGGAGAGGACTCTTTAAAGTAGAGACACTACATACTGATATACACCTGAACATCAGCAGGAGAGGACTCTTTAAAGTAGAGACACTACATACTGATATACACCTGGACATCAGCAGGAGAGGACTCTTTAAAGTAGAGACACTACATACTGATATACACCTGAACATCATCAGGAGAGGACTCTTTAAAGTAGAGACACTACATACTGATATACACCTGAACATCAGCAGGAGAGGACTCTTTAAAGTAGAGACACTACACACTGATATACACCTGAACATCAGCAGGAGAGGACTCTTTAAAGTAGAGACACTACATACTGATATACACCTGAACATCAGGACTCTTTAAAGTAGAGACACTACATACTGATATACACCTGAACATCAGCAGGAGAGGACTCTTTAAAGTAGAGACACTACATACTGATATACACCTGAACATCAGCAGGAGAGGACTCTTTAAAGTAGAGACACTACATACTGATATACACCTGAACATCAGCAGGAGAGGACTCTTTAAAGTAGAGACACTAAATACTGATATACACCTGAACACCAGCAGAGAGAACTCTTTAAAGTAGAGACACTACATACTAATATACACCTGAACATCAGCAGGAGAGGACTCTTTAAAGTAGAGACACTAAATACTGATATACACCTGACCATCAGCAGGAGAGGACTCTTTAAAGTAGAGACACTACATTCTGATATACACCTGAACATCAGCAGGAGAGGACTCTTTAAAGTAGAGACACTAAATACTGATATACACCTGAACATCAGCAGGAGAGGACTCTTTAAAGGAGAGACACTACATACTGATATACACCGGAACATCAGCAGGAGAGGACTCTTTAAAGTAGAGACACTACATACTGATATACACCTGAACATCAGCAGGAGATGACTCTTTAAAGTAGAGACACTACATACTGATATACACCTGAACATCAGCAAGAGAGGACTCTTTAAAGTAGAGACACTACATACTGATATACACCTGAACATCAGCAGGGGAGAGGACTCTTTAAAGTAGAGAGACTACATACTGATATACACCTGAACATCAGGACTCTTTAAAGTAGAGACACTACATACTGATACACACCTGAACATCAGGACTCTTTAAAGTAGAGACACTACATACTGATATACACCTGAACATCAGCAGGAGAGGACTCTTTAGAGTAGAGACACTACATACTGATATACACCTGAACATCAGCAGGAGAGGACTCTTTAAAGTAGATACACTACATACTGATATACACCTGAACAGCAGCAGGAGAGGACTCTTTAAAGTAGAGACACTACATACTGATATACACCTGAACATCAGCAGGAGAGGGCTCTTTAAAGTAGAGACACTACATACTGATATACACCTGGACATCAGCAGGAGAGGACTCTTTAAAGTAGAGACACTACATACTGATATACACCTGAACATCATCAGGAGAGGACTCTTTAAAGTAGAGACACTACATACTGATATACACCTGAACATCAGCAGGAGAGGACTCTTTAAAGTAGAGACCCTACATACTGATATACACCTGAACATCAGCAGGAGAGGACTCTTTAAAGTAGAAACACTACATACTGATATACACCTGAACAGAAGCAGGAGAGGACTCTTTAAAGTAGAGACACTACATACTGATATACACCTGAACATCAGCAGGAGAGGACTCTTTAAAGTAGAGACACTACATACTGATATACACCTGAACATCAGCAGGAGAGGACTCTTTAAAGTAGAGACACTACATACTGATATACACCTGAACATCATCAGGAGAGGACTCTTTAAAGTAGAGACACTACATACTGATATACACCTGAACATCAGCAGGAGAGGACTCTTTAAAGTAGAGACACTACATACTGATATACACCTGAACATCAGCAGGAGAGGACTCTTTAAAGTAGAGACACTACATACTGATATACACCTGAACATCAGCAGGAGAGGACTCTTTAAAGTAGAGACACTACATACTGATATACACCTGAACATCAGCAGGAGAGGACTCTTTAAAGTAGAGACACTACATACTGATATACACCTGAACATCAGCAGGAGAGGACTCTTTAAAGTAGAGACACTACATACTGATATACACCTGAACATCAGCAGGAGAGGACTCTTTAAGCTTTAGGCAACAAAGCTACTTATTAAGTTAAGTTAAGGGAAAGATCCTGTTTTGTGCAACATTCACTATGTGAGTGAAAGTTAAGCTCCGGGGGAAGGTTGTTTGTTTCGTGAAAAAAATACAAAAACATGTGGACACTCCCCGTTGAAATACTTTGGCTCTGTGGAGTACGTTCAGATTAAATATCTGTCATATTTCTGCCTTTATTGGCTTTTTTTACCTTTCAGATAAATACTTTTAAACAGTGTGTTTTCCATCGAGAAGCTATATGATATATATCCTCTAAGTGACTCATCCGTTATATTTTTACTTCATTTAAGGTTGTTTTCTATTCCCTTTAGTGATGCTTTCTGTTTGCTGCTGTGGTGTTTACTGCTATCTCATCAGGCCGAGGTGAAGAGATAACGTTTCTCTGCTCTCTGAAGAAATCTCTGAATATCAAATAAACAAAACTCTCTGCAATCCACAGCAACAACTACCACTGTCAGGAGATAGAGCTCCATGAATATCAAATGGAAGAAAGGATCATGATTCAAAAGAGCTGCTGTTATTTCCAGCAGCTTCACATCACAGTAATGAAAAGGCTTTTACCTTTAGTGAACTAAAACCTCTTAAAGGTGTCAGATTAGGCTCCTCCAGGCAGTCGGTGCATCAGGAGGACACATGCAGCGTTTCACACGAAGAGAAATATTATGAAATGCTTCTCAGACTGCTAAAGAAGTGTATGGCAAATATTGATAACTAAAACCACCTTCAAGCGTGCACCTCTAACCCCAAATTAAGGTGCAATTTCACGTCTGAATGAACATCTGAGTCCCGTTTATGCAAAAGACTGCAGTCGATACAACCCCGGTGTCAAAAAACAGAGACAGAGTTATCGTACATGTTCAAACTGCCAGGTAGCTCGTTTGGAGATAAAGTGGACATGTTTTTAGTTATTACTTCATTTGACAGGGACCATTATTAAAAATGACATTTGTAAAAATATGTTTTAAAAAAGGCTTTTTTCCATCTGTAGTCCACAGTCAGGCAGTTGCTAAAAGAACAGTAAAGAATAAAAGCATTGAAAATACAATTAAGGCAAAAAGCAGTGAAACAATGCAGATAAAAAAGAGCAAGCAAAAAGAGACAAGAGACAGAGCGAAGAAAAAGCTGAAAAAGGTGATCGAGCAGGTAAATAGTGGAAATAATTACCTAATCATAAAAAGGGCCCTCAATAAACCTGTAGTAGTAGTTTGTATTTATCTCCTTTTTAACAGTATTGGCATTATCAGGGAATGTTTATGAGAAGTTTGGAGGAATACTATTGTGTTCAAAACAATATTGGAGCCTCTTGGCCGAGGCGAGGTGGAAAAAGGTTATTTCAAGCCATCACTGCATCACAGATGCTTGTAAAACGCAAAATTAAGAGGCTAATTCAAATCTTCTTTGAGGCTCGTGTTACTGTAGCAGGAAGATGTAATTGGACAGAAAGTTTAACTAGAAGAAGATGGAGTTGAAGAAAGCAGGTTGAGTGACATTTAATCTGAGGGAAGTGAGAGCGATGGGACTACACAGTCATGCTTTTTTGATTTAGTTATTCGTGCTAATAAAACGAGTACTGATTTATCATTGTCAGAAACATAATGGACAGGATAAAAGGAACTGAATCAAGGCTGCTGAACCAAAACATCATTGTCATTTTACCGTCACCAAGGACGTTTGTGTACCCGTCTGTTTATCAGAGGGACAGAATAATACTGTCCCAATTATCATGACACTTGGGCCAACAATGATCCATTAAATGTTTTTGTGGATCCAAATGATTTGCTCTAATGGAAACGGCCTTGGCGAAGGTCTGCGATCTCTGAGTGCCTTTCTGCTTCTGCTGCATGAGACAATGGGATAAATTCCTATCATCACATGAGCGCCACATTTAATTCATGACCAGTGTGAAGACAAACAGCCATTAGTCAATCACACTGTCGCAGATATATTTTGATGCTCACACTGTATCTTCTTTCTCCATAGATAGATCGATAGATAGAGATAGAGAGAGAGAGAGAGAGAGAGAGAGAGAGAGAGAGAGAGAGAGAGAGAGAGAGAGAGAGAGAGAGAGAGAGAGAGAGAGAGAGAGAGAGAGAGAGAGAGAGATGGATAGATAGATAGATAGACAGACGGACAGACGGACGGACGGACGTACGTACAGACGGACGGACGTACGTACAGACAGACGGACGGATGGATGGACGGACAGACGGACGGATGGATGGACGGACAGACAGACAGACTGACTGACAGACTGACAGACAGACAGACAGACAGACAGACAGACAGACTGACAGACAGACTGACTGACAGACTGACATAAGAGAAATTAAGACACTAGAAATAAACAGTCCAACATATTTCTGAAATAGAAATAAAATAGCATTAAAAAGTAAAAAAATAAAATATATATACATGTAGAAAATATACATGAGGAAATACACATTGTAACGCAGGATATTATTGTGCAATAAATGGATTTAAAGCTTGTCTCTGACCAGCGGTTTTTACAGTGACTACGAGCCAGACTGAAACATAATCCAGAAGGTTAGTCTGGTCCTGGGTCAGTTTTAGGGCAGTTTCATAACGAGATTGTATGATAAAAGATAAACGTGGATTACAGCAGTTTGTAGTGCGGTCCCTGTTGGGCTGAGCTCAGTCCAGATGTTCCTCATCTGACCCAGAACCCGAGGTAACAAATGCTGCAGCGTTGCATCAGATCCCAGACCTGCTGCTCAGTACTACTCTTATCAAGGTCAAAATCATGGTTAAAATATTAAACGACTTTATGTAATGTCATTTATGCATCTAATTAGTATCATAAAGACATATTTTTCCATTATTTAATATCATTTTAAACAGTTGGTTAATTAACTGAAGTATGTAGTGTACAATAAAAGATTATTTACACTTCGAGCGTTAGAACTATTAACGAAGCACTTTTATACTAATAAAGGACTGGCTTACCTAAAGCCAGTTGAGTAGCACTTGAAATGTTTGGCTCTATGAAACCTGATGTACTTATATGATTCTGTTTTCTTCAAGGTTGTGTCTTCCTGGTCGAATGTACTTATTGTAAGTCGCTTTGGATAAAAGCGTCAGCTAAATGCAATGTAATGTAATGTAATTATTGGCTTAAAAACATATGTGATAAGTGAAAGATAATGGTATAATGCATAATACAAATGTATTTGTAGCTCCTTCCACTCCACAACTAAACATGTATTAAGAAGTTTGCTTGTGTTCAAATTTGTTTATTAAATGTCACTTTTACAACATGGTAGGAGCAGTTTGGTCCATTTGATGTGTTTAATGGTACGATAACCACCAATTACGCCTGTATTACAATATAAAGTATTTTATTCTACTGTAGAGCACTTCATTTTGCATTATTATCTCATACAATTTGACATGAAGTTGACTTATTCCTGGATTTTACCCACAACATTCTGTGACTTGCACCATTTTATTGCTCTACTTTATTTCTTAAGTTTACGTAGCATGGATTTTTATTGCCGAAAACGATGTTGAATCTGTTTCGCCTTTGCATCTCAAATGTAATCGGCTGATAGTATTCAAAACAGGGGGCAAATCCCTTCAGCTGGTTTGACTTTTAGCAGAAGCCATTATAGTGGAGGCTGTTACAGCGGCACTTTAATGACGTGCTCACATATGGAGGGAAACGCTCAGCTGTTCACATTCTTTTGTCCCTGCAGTGTATCACACTATATTACCATACTATATTATGCGTGTTGAAATGTGCAGTCATGCTCTCCTGAACTGCAAACAGGACTCCACACTCCCCCGGGCGTCGTAAATCCTGCCGCCTGTCGTCCTGATGTGCCCTCGCTCCTCCATCACAGCTATCTGCTCGTTAATATTCATGAGCCGGGGGCGGGCCTTCGCGCAAATACAGCTGGCTGCGGAGAAACTCAATATGAAATGTGGCGAGTGTCAGTAAAGAGATGCGGCGATAATTCAGCCCTGGTGTTCCATATTCATTAGTGGAATTTAGTGTTAACTTGCAGACATGAAGGTTGCGGTCAAATTGGCTTTTTTGCATAGAAGGTTCCTAATTGTTCGAATAGAGCGGTGTAGTAACGAGTCCTAAAACCCAAAAATGAGTTGGCATCGTACCACTGTTTTTGGTTAGATGCCTGAAATAAAGTCTGTGGTTAACACAAGCTCACAAGATGTTCACGTTTTGTTCTACGGCATAAAATATGTCAGTAAATACTCCACTGGTTGACGTCTGAAGCTTCTACGTGACTTAGGTTCCTAAGTGACTTACACCTCATTCACACCAACAGTGTTTCAGGGCCGGTTTGGAGCTGGAGCTTGAAAAGCACCGGGTTTTCCTGTGCACACCGCAGCGGAGCAGCCTCTTAGCTCTGGAATCCGGTACGTTTCAAGCACCAACAAATTGTCCAGCGCAAAAGCACCGCATACGTTACGCTTACGTCGAGGCGGGGGCGGGGGCAAGTGGAATCGGAATCGTCGTTGAAGTTGATGATTACGATTGTAAAGCAGTTTTGAATGTAGCATGACGACTGTAAAGTTGGTAGTAAAGTCGTCCCATTTTCGTTTTGACAGAGCAAAACCAAAACGAGTAGCGCTTCAACACAATCGGCCATTGATGTTGTCGGTGTGAGACGTGAGGGGTTTCCGTGTGGTTTGGCTTTATGAAGCAGGCACGCAAACGATGATGCAATGACGCAGCACCAGTCGGACTCTGGGCGGTGTGAAAAGAGCCGGAGCTAAACCGAAGAACCGGTTCTGAACCTGAAAAGCTCTAGCACGGAGCTTGAACCGGAGTTGCGTTGGTGTGAATGAGGTATAAGTGAGAATACTGAATGTAATCACGCCGCCGTTAGCTTAGCGGTGGTGATGTGAAGTAATGTGATGATGCTGTAGTTCCCTTACAGTCTAACGTGAACTTTTTACTTTGTACGATAGCATTTCCATTAAAAAATCACAAATAATTTTTTTTTAAAAGTGGTGTGAATATGTCGAGATTATCATGCAGGAAAAAAAAACGTGAGTATCATAAATCTAGTTTTTTCAATATGCCGAAATCCAGTGGCCAACTGCAATTGGTTTTGTTGCAGGAGCCAGAGAGACTCTAACTTCAGGGTCAGCCTAAATAAATACGTAATCTCCTTTAGGATGTAGGATACACTGAGCCATCCTTAGGAAAGGAGAGGAGGTAATGCTGTCCCATCATTCCTAGCAGCGACAACGTGCAAAGTGACGCACTATTTGGCCAACCGATCGTTCAGTTTCAGACCTATTTAAGGGTTTTCCATTGTATGCCATCATTTGCCAAAGTCCTTATCTGTACAACTTCCAACCATATGTTAAACCACTTTCCAGTTACACACAGACACAGGACCTGACTTATGTTGGCAATTCAACCGCAACTGGAAAGTCCGACCATGCTGAGGTGAAGGGTCAGAGGTCAGCTGGTCGTTACGTGAAATGTCCAGTTTCTCTGAGAAATGGAGATGATCTTATTACTCTTTATCACAGAGCCAGCTGAGCTCTGGACATAAAGTCTATCATGTGCGTCACAGAAATAAAATGATCGATACGTGAGCCGATATTTGCTTTGTCTCTGATCAATACGGCAGCTAATGTTTCCTGACTGTTATCAATAAACATGTCAGCAGGTATTCACTGTGAGGGGATTTCATTCCAGGACAACCTCACATCTTAACGTCCAGTCAGCGTCAACACTGACTTTCACTCTCTGACCAAATCAGCTTCACAAGAGACGAGATGTGAAGCAGATTCAGAACATGCCAGTGAATCGTTTTAAGTTTCCTCAGTATCAAAGCAGTCCAGTGAGAGTTGACTCCACAAAAAAGCTTCTAATTGCTGATTCTGCAAACTTTGATAAGTGCAAATCAGACACAATGTTAACAATATGAGCTAAAATAACACGTAGCTCAAGTCGTAGCCCACAGCTTAATAACTAACACGTTACAACATTATACTTCCTGATTTGAACACACATGTTTAGTATTAAATATTCCCGAAATAGAAATAAGACGAAGAATAATAAGTTCACGAGCCAGACACTGACCAAAGGAGAAGAAGAAATGCAGTTGCATATCTGAATAAAATCATCTTTACTCTATCAATGCAATAATTGTCGTAGAAACAATCATCGTCTTAGTGTAAGCACACAACTGACAAAGTCTCTATTCATCTGTAGTTTTTGCGAAACCAATAATATTACACAAGACATGTATTTTAAGGATATTTTCTCTAATTTTTCTCTTTCTCTCCCATAAATCTCCACATCAGTAGCACTTACACACACCAAACCTTTGCTATCCTGCTATTGTTTAACCTCTAAGTAATTACATTCAATATATTTTAGAATTGACAGGAATTATACAGATTATAATTAATTTCAATACATACATTTAAAAAATATGAGTATTTAAATAAAATCAAATAGATTTAAATGCTTAAAAATAAACTCTACCATGATTCATTTCTGTGAGTGCATGCCTGTCTTTAATCTGAAGGTTTTTACAGTGGGGTTTGTTATTCACAGCCTGATTTTACATTTTATTCCTAAAAACCTGGCAAAATCAATGGTTTTGAAAAAGCAGAATCAGAATACCATTATTTATGGAGGGATACAAAAGAAAGCTTTGACTATAATATGTCAACAAAATAAAAAAAATGTTGTATAACCTGGCTTTATCTAATGTTTGTATTTTTGTTCTGAAAATGTATGCAACTTACTGTATCACATATTCAATAAGAAAAGGCTTCATTTGCATTTTAAAACATTTCAGAAAACATGCAATACAAAAAAACCTTCTCCAGATGGATTTAATCAAACAGGAGAGTTTCAGGGCAGGGGCAGTTCTAGGGGGGCCAGTGCCCCCTAACACTGACCTCTGACCCCCCTGTGGCCCCCCTAACAATGAAAAGTTTTTTTTTTTTTTTTTTAAATGTATATTTTCTGGTACTCGGTTTGCCAAAAACCGCAGAATTTTGTTGCTGTAATGTGAGATTGTGCAGACACCCTTATGTAAAGTAGAGATGTAACTGTTCATTGCCTTTATTTTTATATACATATGGTGTGATTGCAAACATTGCACTATAACTTAAGCTGAAGCTAACAGTAATAACTATAAGATCTATCTGAAATAAATAAGTGTACTGAAACAAATACCAATAACTGTATTGCATTGTTTTCTTATGCGCAATTACTTCATACTGTCTAGTTCTCTTTTTCGTCCTGCATTTATTGTGCCCCCCTCAGAAAAGAACTGGCCCCCCAGTGGCCCCCCCAGTCAAATTGGTCTAGAACCGCCACTGTTTCAGGGTGATATGTAATAGTACAATTGTTTACCCTATTCTCCTTACATGACTTTTCCTTGAACCACAGCTTCTGTGTCAGCTTCAGAATGACCTTAAGGTTGCGACGCTAGGCTAAGTGCTAGGAAATGAAACTGATATCCATCTGAAGTATCTGATCAGAGAACTGAAGTATCCTCCAGGAATGTGGAGCTCCTCGCCTCACTGTTTTCAGAACATAAAGTTTTGTGCAGCATTAACTGTGATATCAGATCCCAGGACGATCTGGAGAAATAGGAAACTATATTTCTGTTCTCTCGGTCCAGCAAATAAACCAAATGCTGACTCAGGACAAGCAGGATGTACACATAACTGTAGCTTCAAATCATAACACTGGTGGTTTACTGTGTTGTTTTTATGATCGACGGACACCGTGAAGAGTCCAACACCAACAACATGTGAGTCTCTCTCAAAACACTCTGATTTCCTGTCGGTGGCTCTCAGATCACAGCACATGTATTCCTAATAAAAATATGAAATCATGAAAAAAATCACAAATATGCAACCTTACTTTTGACAACTGTGAAGATTTTATGACATTTTATGTTATGTAGTCTTAAAAATAACAATCAAACAACACAATTACAAATGATGTTATGACTGCTGCAAATAACTCAAAATACTGTAACACTTCAATTCCACCATTTATTTATTAAACTCATTGAAGTGTGTTTCTGTTATTTTAAGTGGATCCGTGTGTGCCTAATCATATTTAAATGTAAATCTTGCGTATCAAAGCAGCTTCTTGTGTCTCTGTCAAAATAAAATTCCCTTTTGGAAAATACAGAAACATTGTAGAAATAAATATCACATGATTTTAACATTTTCAGTTTTATCGTCAAAATAAATGCTAATAATTTTCTAATTTACAAACACTGCTTACAGTTTACATGTCAAATGATAGTAAACTAAATGTATTTAGCAAAATATTTAAATATGAATTTGTGTTTGGAGCAAAACACAAAGTCAGAAAGTATTGAGAGACAGATTAAAAAATATATGTTAATCAAATCTACAACCAGTTATCCCTGACATCCTGCAGATATGTATCTCCCTTTAAACACACAAATAAATTCAAACAAATCCAAACTGAACCTCAACAACCTGATCTGATGTGAGATCAGCTTTAAAACAGACTCACTTACTGAGCGCGTATTCCTCCGAGCCAACAATCAGAGTGAAACAAAATACAGACGCACAGAAACATCCCAGAATCACTTCTCCTTTTCTGTTCCTCTTCTTTCACTTCCTCAGAGAATATTTTCCAGTCTGATACACCTCTTAATTTCTAAATCTCTCCATATTTCTCCCCGTCTTTTCTTCCTCCTACCTGCTTTTCATGAGCTGCCTTGCTCCTCAGGCTTTTTCCCCAAAACCGACAACCTCCCCTTCAGTTTACGTCCTGCCGGTTGTTGCCGCGGCAGCAGACATGGTAATAATCCCTGTGGCAACCGCTCTCTATGACCGCACGCCTCCCGTTGTAACAACAGCTGAGCTCCACCTCCTCCTCCTCCTCCTCCTCCTCCTCCTCCTCCTCCTCCTCCTCCTCCTCCTCCTCCTCCTCCTCCTCCTCCTCCTCCTCTTCCTCCTCCTCCTCCTCCTCTTCCTCCTCCTCTGGCTCAGTCCTTTTATCTCTTTCTGTGAACCTTCATATTCAGTTCCTCCCCGCTCTCACCTTCGTACATCTCCCCCTCTCTGCCTCTATTGTCCCTCTATCTCTTCATCACTTGCTCATCTCTTGCCGCCTTATTGCTGTTTATTCTCTGAGAAGAAGAAGGGGCGAGGAAAATGAAAATGAGCTGATTAACTTTCAGTCCGGAGAACAAAAAGGAGGAACGGTAACAAGAGTCGAGACACGGTTAAAGGCGGATCACAGTTGTACAAATATCGTTGTTGTCTGTGTTATTGCTCACAGTAGATTATCTGTCTCTAGCTTCACACGAGCCCGTACTGAGTGACAAACACGTCATTTCAAATCTAGTTATTTTCTCTCTTTGTAAAGCGGTTTATTTTTTTAAGTCCTGGTAGCTTATTAGCATATTCAACAGAGAAGTGATTAACTGCAACAAAAGGATGTTCCCACATTTGTTTAAAGTTGTTTTACAGAGTTGGAGAGAAATGCTTTTGTCGGTTGTCACCAATATGTCACTCCAACATGTCAGGGTCTACTTTCTTTTGTTGCACGACTGGGACTCTTTAGCAATACACGCCTTTTCTAGGGAACAGTCAAATTACTATTCAGTTTCGGTTCAGTTCAATCAGCTCCAAAAAGGAAGTGAGGATAAAGAAACATTGATCAGAGTGATGCTACAGTTTTTACTATAGTCTCATAATGTTTCTAAAAGTATATCCTACTGTAGCAAAACAACCTCCAGATCCCCCTAAAGTGCCACTAGATCCTCCAATAGCACTACAAAAACCTCCTACTGCGCCACCACAACCTCCTAAAAAACCACCACAACCTCTTAAGAAACTACTAGATCCCACCAAAGTACCACTAGACCCCCCTATAGTACTACAAAGAACTCCTACTGTGCCACCACAACCTCCTAAAAAAACACTACAGCCTCCGAAAATACGACCACAACCTCCCAAAGAACCATTAGATCCCCCAAAAGTGCCACTGGGTCCTACTATAGTACCACAAAAACCTCCTTATGAACCTCTACAACCTCCCAATACAGAACCTTCCAAATAAACTTCACAACCTCATAAAGAACCATTACATCCCCCTAGTGAGATTCGGATCAACACTTGTACTACAGTATTGCACTACTCTAAAACACTCGTTATGAAACATGTAACAAACGACTTCTGGGACTAAAGGGTCACCTGACTAACGAAAGATATTGATAGAGTATTAACGTTGACTTTTACTTTGACTATGAACATGGACAACAGTGTCCAGAGTGAGGGTCTTGTGTTTGATTGACCCATTGACATTAAACTCAGATATTCATGCTATATAGATTACACAAGTAGCTTAGTGGGTCTAATATTGGCGTATAGAGGACGCAAGGGACTTCTACTGTTGTTCAACATTAAAATAATGAAGGATCCTCTTGATGTGAAAATGATAAATAACAGCGACTAATTACTCTGATTGATGAGTTGGGTTTGTCCATTTTAGATCAATGAATTGATTGTAGATCCCAGTTGTGTTAATTAAAGCAGAAGTGACCCAGGTTATGATATAATATGGATGACCCGGAGGCGCTGACCCGGGCGCTGAAGGTTTAATCTGTGTTTTCTTTAAACAGTCACACAGTGTCTAGGTCTGAATGATTTATCCGCAGCAGAGAGATGTTCTGCGGCTGCTTTATTGATGCGCTGGATGTCAGGAGCATCAGATGTAAATGCACCTCTCCACTTTCAGCCTGCTGATGTTTCCTCTCACAGATGTCTCGGGAGAATCTGATGACTTTGTGTTTCTCCCACCATCAGTCTCTGTGAAGCAGCCTCCACCAGCCGCAAATAAACTGTGAATGTTCACAGTCACGACGAAAACATATGGAAAACCTTCAGAAGAGGAGGGGTTTTATTGATAAAGAGACAATTAAATGCAGTGTCCTACTGTGCTTTTTGGAGTTTTTCCTTTCCTATAGTGTGTTGTATAGGATGTTGTGCATGTAAAATGCTTAATTCCCTGTTTCTCCAGAGGGAGTTTCTCTCCCATGAGATTCTCCTGAGGCGCTCCAGTATCTCACCTGGTTTTTGGCTCCCCAGTTTCTACCAAGGTCTTCAGAGAAATGGTCATTTGTTTTTGACAGTTGGACAAACAGGTTTTTGTTCCAAAGGGACAGTTTGGGATGTATGGGCTTTTAGAGCAATTGCTTGGCACCTGTAGGCCTTCTCTTGACAAAAAAACTGCCGACGACCATGTCTGTCAAAGTCACACATTTATTTTAATCTATTCCTAATTTGTGTGAAATTATCCAAAAACACGTTTTCTCGTTTCTGTATCAAGGTCTACATTTTGTTTGACTAATTTGAAACTAAGTCAATTTGCACCTCTGAGTTCATATTCTCATGGTTTATTGCACTTATAACTAACTATTATTTGGATAAAAGTGTCACCAAAATAAAATCTAAAGTGATGTATCGACATAACCGTGACCAACACATTCCTAACAGTCCAGCTCAATAAGTGAACATGTGTGGCTTTACTGAGAAATCACATTGATGAGAATTGGGCGGATTAAAAAATAGAAGATTGTCGCGAGTGCAGAGACATGGAAGTAATTATAATGGGACACATAACTTCACAAATGAACATATTGGAAATTATATAATAAATTGTCTTTCCAAAATGTTCCAGGTAAATCTATTTAGAGATGAATGATTAAATCCACACAGAATAAATAAATGTTTTGAACAGTTTAAAGACAGAAAAACAAATATCTGCCAGATTTCAAATGAATGAAGCTGAAAATAAAGAAGAACAACATGGGAATACTGGGGTGGAATATCCCTTTAAGAGCCATCTGCTATAAGCTATCACACACACACACACACACACACACACACACACACACACACACACACCCTTCGACATGAATAGAACATGAAGACAGAAGCATCATACTAAGTACAAACCTATCTCTCTCTCATTTACACTCGTCTTTTTCATGCTGCCTTCATTTTCACACCACCCCCGTCTGCATTATATCCGTCTATCAGATATACATATTATATATCCAGCACACAGGCTCTATACTCATGTGTGAGCGGGCATACTAATTGGAAAAAAACGATATATTAAGACTGTATTGACCACCGGAGTTGCAGCACATAATGACACTATTAATATCTTTAAATAAACTGATGTGAAAGCCTTGCATTAAATACTGTGGTGTTGGGTTTGTGGAAAGAAGAAGGAGAAAAACAGAAACAAAAGCCAAGCAAACGTTGTATATTACCTTTAAAAATAATTTTACTGACACCATCAGCGTCTAAGACAACGACTGTTTACTCTAACAGGAAAGGGAAATCCCCCAAAAGCTTAAAGGGCCTCTTTAAGTCAGATGTCCATGATATTTACTTTGGATATTCATAATCCTTTTGTGCTACCACCTTTTGTGCTACCACCTTTTGTGCTACCACCCCGTGCACACATGGTAAAATGGCATACATACCTTTAGGGTTGCAAAATTCCGGGAATTTTCAAAGACGGAAACTTTCCATGGGAATAAACGGGAATGTATGGGAATAAACTGGGACATTTCTAAATTGAAGGTTGGCTCTTCATAGGGAACTTAAATATAGTTGGGAAAAGTATATTTTAGCATAATCTTGACTAAAACAAACAGATATTCAAGTACACTTGAATATCCACGCCATAGCACACTTACTGCATGGTTATTGAGGCCACACCCCTACAGGCACTGTGCATTCCTCCATCACATGCACAGATGAGTAATATTTAACTCAACATTCCTGTTTTTATTCTTCAATGAAACAAATAATTGTTCAATAAAATAATTAAAACTTGTTCTGTTCAACTTAAAAAAATTAATTAAAATCTGTTGAAATGTCATGTTTTTTGTTTAATCTTGCATCGAATGTGTCCAAAATTCCCCAGCTTAACTTCCCATGGAAACTTTCTGGAAATGTACCGGAAATGTTCCGCCCCTTTGAAACCCTATACATTACAATACGATATATTATTGTGAGATAAAGCCTAACGTGTTCCCGGTTTGGCAGCAGCTTCATTTCCAGCATCAACACTAACAATATTCAAGACAATAAACAAGAATACGTACATTTGATCTTACATTACGATCACTGGAGAAGTTCAAGACCCATTTCATTTGGAATATGTTGGCATAAATATTTACATAAGTCAGACAAGCATATCCACTTTTCATATATTACTACAGTGTACAGGATTTACTGTGACTGTTTAAATGCATTGTCTTTGTTCCTTTACCTTACTTGCATAATTACGTCTATTTAACTTTTTTATTGCACTGTCTTTATCTTTCGAGTAAAGTGTACGTTGAGTTTTTAGAGTTTCATTGCTAAAACTACCATGCAGCTTTTTGCATTTCACAAATAAAGCCTTTGACTCTTTGAACATTGTGAAAATCTAAATATAATGTGTGTGTAAATCCGAACAGAAGCATGTGTGAGGTTGAACGAGATGTTGAAGAGAGGGAAAAAAGTATTTTAGAGACAAAGACAGGCAGAAAGAAAGGAACATATAGACGTGGGGTTGAAGGAGGAAGAGCAGAGTGTGAGGAAAGATGAGAGGAGAAGCAGAGATGAGTTATCTGACTAATGAACTGCTGTTATCTGGAGAGAGACGGAGGAGAGACGGACGGAGGTTTGTCCTCCGGTGAGAAGCTGCTCTGAAGACGGAGCAGCTGATGAAATAAATGCTAATGAGTCGACGCTCACACTTCTGACGGACTCAACATCACGGCTCTGCTCTGAGGCGCTGATGAAACTCAAAGCATGTGGAGAACACTGGTTTGTTGATCAGAGGGATACAAACCACAACGGATCTACGAGTCCACATCCACCAAAACATCTTGCAGCATTATACAACATTTGGGAGAATACCTTATGAAAAGTTACACCTTGTGTGTTCTCCTCTAAATATCCAGCGACGTGTGAATCATTCGTTTCAAGCACACAGTCATTCAAACAATGTCTTATCTGCCACAAGAAACGCAGTGATTTGGTGGTCAGGGAAAAAGAAAACTATTTGCAAAAAGATTTGTTTCTTATTTTTTACTGAAGAGTCTAAATCCACAAGAACATTTTGACGTCCAGATTCCTACCAGTAAAAGTCAAAATATGCATCACGTCATTATACAACATTT
>NW_022991271.1:30000-47316 GCF_902827175.1 Gymnodraco acuticeps
ACATATTCAAAATAGTAAGATATAGACAAAACATGAGGCATCGATAATGAAAATGAAAAAATATCTATCTATCTAACTGTCTATCTGTCTATCTATCTATCTATCAATCAATACCTATATATATATCTACCTACCTATCTATCTGTCTGTCTACCTATCTGTCTGTCTATCTGTCCATCTATCTATAAAAGATAGATAGGTGCCAGATTTTATTTCAGGTGTTTTTTGTTAAGGGTCTCGACACCAGTCCAGTTCACACCGATCCCCGTTCACATCCTGCTCTCAGATCCTGATCCTCTCAGGCTGTGAGGAAATATTATAATAAATCCTGTTGAAACACCGCAGTAAGTGGGGGTTAAACTAACCCTTTATAAAGCTGCATCTACTGTACAGTATATTTCCCCTCCAGGTTGTAATGTTCATTATGTAAAATCACTTATATAATAAGGCTGGTGATACTCTAAGTATCAAGTACTGTGAGTTTCAAAGCCTGATTGAGCTTCTTTCTCCGAACCATGAAGGTCTTTTATTGTCCATCAACTATTACAACACATAGCCACCAACCCTCACTAGCTGCCATTGTTTTAGTAATCTAAACTGATTATTCTATTAATTAAATCAATTAACTGAAGCAGAAATACTTTCCCTTCATTAAAAGTAATAGTACATTTAGTAAAGTATCGTAAAGTCAACCACTCATTGGTTTTCTTTTTAGAAAATGCTTAGTTCTTAAATAAATTAATTTCACTGCTAACTATAATATTATCGGTCAACACTGAATCTATTTAGTGCATCTAAGTATCATTACAACAAGAACAAAGATTCTGAAAGGCCAAAATGATGAATTATAATAATAGTTAGGCTACTGTTGTTTCAGCGCAACAGACTAGAGCACAGAAGTGTGGATTAATCCGCCGCTGAAAATAGTCCCTAAAAAATGCACTCGCTAATTCTGTTTTCTGTTAAAAAAACAAAAACTACAGTACGTAGTTGTTTTGAACATGAAAACATATATCTGTTTCATAATTTAGATTATTATGTAGGTCAAAAGGGTGTGGGGCTACGACAAAATAAAAAAACATATGTAAATGAACATTATTATTATTCATGTTTTTAAAGCTAGGATAGACGCTATACAATCAGAAAATATTGGTGTCTGTAAATGCTACTAGTATACAAACTGTAGTATCATATAATGTCCTTTGTTTTCTGTCATGTTTGTATTAATGTTTGGAACTAATTGAAGCAGGTCACCATTGTAAAAGAGGTCTATGATCTCAATGGGTTTTATCTGTATAAATAAAGGTTTTGAATTGAATTGAATTGAATTATCAATCTCAAGAATGTTCAATAAAAAGATAAATAAAAATATTTATACAAACATAAGAAGCAAAACGTCAAATAACAAAATAAAATGGCATTGGAAAAGACGTTATGTGGGATATTAGCACATCACCAGGCACAAAGTTATATGATGAGGCCCTCTGTTTCGCGAGCGTCGTCGTCGTCGACGGGGGACGGGGCGTGCTAGTGGAGCAGCGAAACCGTGCCGCGCCACACTAATTGCGCCGCATAAGCTCAGTTGAGGCCCCTCTCCGCAAGGTGAGGCCCCGCGCAGTCTGCATGATCTTCCTGTAGGGAGGGACGGCCCTGCACATCACACTCTTTGCTGATGAAACTATATGCTATATTATACATAAGATACTGCTTGTAAACAGAGCAAAGGACATGAGACAGTTATTTTGATGGATCCTCTATGAGACTTCAAACAGAACGATGATGAGATAGACAGTACAATGTGATTCGAAGAGATAATGTTTGAGATAATTAATCCAAACATGTCAGATGTTCCGATCATCGTTCATTCAGATGGAACCAGCTGTCCAAACATGTCCTAACAGCTACTGTCAGATGTACATGTCATAAAGATGCACGCCATCAGAAGTGCTTTGGTTGTTTTTATAGAAACTGTCGGCTCGTCGGCTTTTAGGGGAAACTGAACTTGACACAAAGAGACAACTAACAGACGGATGAGAGTAAATAATATTTGTGTTTCCTCTCCGACCCGCTGTGAGGAAGCATCGACAGCCTCGAGGAGGTTTGGTTTTCTGCTCGTTATCACAGTCAGGACTCCAGCAGTCCACTAAATAACAACTGAACAACAATAACAAAAAACGATCATTTCCAGTGGACCACTTTCAAGATCACCAGTTTCTATTTCAATTGATGTTTTTTCTTTAAAAAACAAAGATGGACTTTTATTAATCCCTCGTGGGGAAACGGTTTCTCTGCATTTGACCCGTGTTAGGAGCAGTGTGCTGCCATTTTGAATGGCGCCCGGGGAGCAGTGTGGGGAACGGTGCCTTGCTCAGGGACACCTCGGTAGCACTTGGTCTTGCCGGGACTTGAACTGGTGACCTTCAAGTTGCCAAGCCAAGTCCCTATCGACTTCGCCACCACCGCCCCTAGTTACTAGAAATAAGATTTGCAATGAACAACATACATATTTAAACCTTAGGGTATCACTTTAATGTCACCATAAATTGCAGGAAAAAATACGAAGAAGACGAAGAAAAAGAAAAAGAAGAAGAATGGGCGAGTGTCCAACTTGTTCAGTGACTGAGCCACTGAGGCGCCTCAGAAACAAGATCCACTGAGAGACAGAGTAATGGCACGCTGCAGCCTACTGGGCCCCTGGCATCATTTGGCAGAGTGTGTGTGTGTGTTTGCGTCTGTGTGTGTGTGTATGTACCTCCTGCAGTTAGCCTTGTTGCCAGCAGCAGGCTGAACTAATCAGTTAGCGAGTTAGCAGCAGTGCTACTTGACCTTTTGAACTCTGGCTGCTTTAACAGACACATACAAAAAATATCTAGATACACACACACACACACACACACACACACACACACACATGCAACACAACACAGCCGACAACACAAACTATCAGCAGCGTAAAAGGGTTTTCAAACACCAAATGAACCCAAAGGTAACCATGGATACAGATGTGAAACAGTCACAGCTCAGTGGTCTGAGTGTGTGTGCGCGTGTGTGTGTGTGTGTGTGTGTGTGTGTGTGTGTGTGTGTGTGTGTGTGTGTGTGTGTGTGTGTGTGTGTGTGTGTGTGTGTGTGTGTGTGTGTGTGTGTGTGTGTGTGTGTGTGTGTGTTCATGATGGATGTGGTATCTAACCAGTTTTAGCGGCCCGCCTGCAGGAGGCACAAATCGAAAAATTCACACATGCAGGCTAATTACAAATTGGTTCTCTGCGTGTTGCTGTGTTTCTGTGTGTGTGTGTGTGTGTGTGTGTGTGTGTGTGTGTGTGTGTGTGTGTGTGTGTGTGTGTGTGTGTGTGTGTGTGTGTGTGTGTGTTACCTTGTGCAGGCGTAAAGTGCAGTTTGACACAATGTGTTCAGCTCAGCAGGAACCTGAAACAAACACACAGAAACACACACATTTTGAGTAAAAGCACACACACATAAATAGCAAACAAGTTTAACAGTGTGTAGTGCAGTCAGCGCCCCCTAAAGACTGCAGTGTTCATTACAGCAACCATTTTAAAACGTGCAACAGACTAAACAAAATCCTGAGGATACTTTATCTGATGTCACATATTTGTTTTCTTTAAAGCGGCACTATTATGCTTTTTGGGGGTTTCCCCTTTCCAGTAGTGTGTTATAGAGGTTTCTGTGCATGGCTTCTGCAGAGACAGTAGAGACACTAAATACAAATATGAACCTGAAAATGAGCAGTATTGCGCCCCTTTAAAGTTATCATTACCAGCTCACAGAGATACTGTTGTTGCTGTAGACGTTGTCCTCTTAATAAGGTGTTCCAAATAAAGCATGCATTTGTCAAAGTAAGAAGAGACAGTGAAGACGCTTACAATCCTAAAAGGAACTCCAAATCCTCTGAATCTCAAAGTGATGCCAGTACATAATCCTTCAGAGTTTCCATTCATCACCCAATCAAACATGACGACTGAAAACAAAAGCTGCTTATGTGGCTAGCAGGCAAAACAATGTTGAAATGGCACTTTATTATTTCAGTATGATGACTAATCCTCAATTATGAAAGTCTCTTTTGAACTAAAGTGTTTTCTGTTTGCTTTCAGCTTGTAGCACGACAGACAGAACATTTCACATTATAGAAATGTATTCATGAATGAATTCAAATCCTGTTGATGATCAGAACAACATTGTTGTGGGATTTTGCTTTTAAATATGGGTTCATATCAGGAGCATGACAATGCATGAAATAATACTAAGCAGTGTTTTTATATGGGGACACATTTTTGTCGTATAAATAGCCCCCCAACTGTGTGATGAAGGTAACTTTAAACAATGGCGTATTCCAAGTTACCGTGCAGCAATTTGGTGGGTAGCCATTGGACAAAAGGGTAATCTGAGGGTGGAAAAATGTAGCTGAAGTGCCAAAAACTCTAGTTTGTCTAATGGCCAGAAAAATTGTTGTGACTTCACGTCACCACCGCTAAGCTAAAGGCGGCTAATATTGGGCTATAAAGGAACTACAGCACGGTCACATGATTTCACGTCACCACCGCTAAGCTAAAGGCGGCTAATGTTGGGCTATAAAGGAACTACAGCACGGTCACATGACTTCACGTCACCATCGCTAAGTTAAAGGCGGCTAATATTGGGCTATAAAGGAACTACAGCACGGTCACATGATTTCACGTCACCACCGCTAAGCTAAAGGCGGCTAATATTGGGCTATAAAGGAACTACAGCACGGTCACATGACTTCACGTCACCACCGCTAAGCTAAAGGCGGCTAATGTTGGGCTATAAAGGAACTACAGCACGGTCACATGATTTCACGTCACCACGGCTAAGCTAAAGGTGGCTAATGTTGGGCTATAAAGGAACTACAGCACGGTCACATGACTTCACGTCACCACCGCTATGCTAAATGCGGCTAATATTGGGCTATAAAGGAACTACAGCACGGTCACATGATTTCACGTCACCACCGCTAAGCTAAAGGCGGCTAATGTTGGGCTATAAAGGAACTACAGCACAGTCACATGATTTCACGTCACCACCGCTAAGCTAAAGGTGGCTAATGTTGGGCTATAAAGGAACTACAGCACGGTCACATGACTTCACGTCACCACCGCTAAGCTAAAGGCGGCTAATGTTGGGCTATAAAGGAACTACAGCACGGTCACATGATTTCACGTCACCACCGCTAAGCTAAAGGCGGCTAATGTTGGGCTATAAAGGAACTACAGCACGGTCACATGACTTCACGTCACCACCGCTAAGCTAAAGGCGGCTAATATTGGGCTATAAAGGAACTACAGCATGGTCACATGATTTCACGTCACCACCGCTAAGCTAAAGGCGGCTAATGTTGGGCTATAAAGGAACTACAGCACGGTCACATGACTTCACGTCACCACCGCTAAGCTAAAGGCGGCTAATGTTGGGCTATAAAGGAACTACAGCACGGTCACATGACTTCACGTCACCACCGCTAAGCTAAAGGCGGCTAATGTTGGGCTATAAAGGAACTAAAGCACGGTCACATGACTTCACGTCACAACCGCTAAGCTAAAGGCAGCTAATGTTGGGCTATAAAGGAACTACAGCACGGTCACATGACTTCACGTCACCACCGCTAAGCTAAAGGCAGCTAATGTTGGGCTATAAAGGAACTACAGCACGGTCACATGACTTCACGTCACCACCGCTAAGCTAAAGGCGGCTAATGTTGGGCTATAAAGGAACTAAAGCACGGTCACATGACTTCACGTCACAACCGCTAAGCTAAAGGCAGCTAATGTTGGGCTATAAAGGAACTACAGCACGGTCACATGACTTCACGTCACCACCGCTAAGCTAAAAGCAGCTAAAGTCGAGTGTATCCAGGTTTTAGGCCCACTTTATGGTCTTGCTGCGATTTGGCGTTGCGGCATGTGTGATCCCATTGCATTTCATGTGGCTGATTTTATTACCAGAAGATATTAAGAACATATGTTAATTGTTTTGTGGGAGCAGGTCTCACTCTGCCTTCAGACGTATTTAGCTCAGATCTTTTCATTTGGTTTTATGTCAGTTTTCTGGATTAATAAAAGTTATTGTTTGATCATGCTTCTCTTTCAACATGTGATACTGTAAATCTTTGTCGACACAAAGCACTTGTCGTGTACGTGTTTCCTCTTGTTTAAAATCTGTGAACTGTGATCATTCTGCAGCCGGAGGCATGCAAGTGTTTTCATGTCATAGAAACCAAAATAGACTCACATCAGAGACTCATTAGAGCTCAGCTGTGAAGCAAAAACTGTCTGTGAGGGGTTTATACCGCCTGTAAATATGACTGTGAAGTGATGTCGTCAGTTTCTCTGCACCCCTGGTGGGTAACAGAGCAGTAGGGGCCCTATTATGATCATTTTCAGGCTCATATTTGTATTTTGTGCCTCTACTGTGACATGTTTCCATGTTCCTCTGGAGGGAACACAGGGATTTTAGCCTTTCCAGACCGTTTACATGCACAACAACCTATAAATCACACTCCAGGGAAGAGAAAACCCCAACAAGCATAATAGCGTGCCTCTTTAATGGAAAACAAAACAAATTGTCAAGACGTAATTACACAATAATCTCTCTCAGTTTTCTGTGACATTTAAACAAAGAGTGACACACACACACACCCTGATGGTTAGACAGAGCATGGCGACAGTGACACCATGGTAACGATTGCCACTGCTCATCCTCCACCTGAGACTCTCTCTGTGTGTGTGTGTGTGTGTGTGTGTGTGTGTGTGTGTGTGTGTGTGTGTGTGTGTGTGTGTGTGTGTGTGTATCTTGTAATGAATTCTGCAAAGCACTCTGCCAGGGATGCAGGTCTTTAGGGGGAACACACACACACAGACTAACACACCCACACAGTTGCACAAGACTGAGACACAGCTGATAGAGTCATAGAAAAGTAAATCAAAATGGTGACAGGAAGTTGGCGAGGTAATGGAGAATCTCTCTACGAGCTGCACTACTTCTATCCCACACAACAATGCATGTGTGTGTTGCTCCCAAGTTGCTCCTGATAGCATGGCTAACGGTGCGCGAATGACTGCTGAGTTGTAAATTGCCATTAGGAGTTGTAAAGACTGGATGAAGTACTTTATAAATACAGACCATTTACCATTTTGCACATCACTAGTTGTTGTGCGTAGACGGCTCTGCTAAGACTGTTCCCTAGTTTAGGTTTCATGTTCTGTGTTTAGATAGGTTCCTGTTTTATTTTGATAGTCTTGTCTACCCTCATGTGTCTAAAGTACATTTCCTGCCTTGTCTGTTTTCCCGCTGTTGTGATTGTCTAATTGTCTTCACCTGGTGTTGTCTGTCTAGTATCTATAGTTCTCGTCTTCCCCTGTCTCGTTGCCAGATTGTCTTGTATGTTCCAAGCCTTCCAGCGTTAAGATCATTTGTCATTGTCCTTAGAGTTATCGTCCATAGAGAGTTAGGTTAAGTAAGTCGTTTTTGTAGTTTTTTGATAGTATAGGTTAGACAGTTTATTGAGTGTTTGTTTTGTTACTTTATGTATTCAGTGTGTGTTATCTGATTACATTAAAACACTGCATTTTGATACTTTGTTTGTCTCTGCATCGTGCATTTAATTACACGCCTTTGTACAGCCTTAACACTAGTCTTTGCATGACATCAGAAATATAAACTTTAAAACTTTGTTACCATTTTCAATGCCTCCAATGCCAACCAACTTCCCAGGAGAGGGAAGGGTTCAATGTTCTTATCCTACTACTAGAGACCAACATATCCACATGACTCAAACAGCATTTTAAGTTGACATTGATGCCTTGCCAACATTTGAATCGTCCCACTCCCATCAAATTGATTATAAATGGAGATAGTTTACAATCTGTCTGCTATTGGGACAAAATTGGAGTGAAGTAAAGCAAAAACAAACTATGATGTGAGGTAATAATGCTCTCTATTGTGCACTTTTTGTGTTAGTCCCGCCCATGGCTGATTACCTCAAATGCTTTTTAATCGAGAAACCGCAGTTTCATGTCATGATGCCAGCGAATCAGTCACCTCAATAGAGTGGGACGATTGAGAAGTCTGCACAGAGACAAGTTGTCCGTTATATTCCGTCAGTTTTTCTTACAATAATTCATACAGCGAACGGGTCTTCACCTCAATTTGCTTCATGTACAGGCTGCTTGCGTCTTTGCATTTAACCCCCATCTCTAAAAGTAGCTCTCAACACACTTTTAGTGCAATACATTTTATATGCAAATCAGCAACTCCCTGCTTCAAACACTGCCTGTGTGTGTGTGTTTCCCAGGATTCATTTCCTGCTCTTGTGCTGGTGTTTTTGTAATCTCCCTCTCTGATTCAGAGTTTGTGAAACAGCGGCAGAGGAGGAGAGCCGCGGGCAAGATTTAGTTTGTCCTCCACAGAGCAGCGGACATTTGTCTTGCTTATTTATTTATCTTCCTTTCTGTACAAATAGCTGAAGGCTGTAAGAAGCAGCGGCCATCAGTTACACCACCACCTCTTCTTCCTCCTCCTCCTCCTCCTCCTCCTCCTCCTCCTCCTCCTCCTCCTCCTCCTCCTCCTCCTCCTCCTCCTCCTCCTCCTCCCTTATCGCCTCTCTCCTCTCACCCGTCCTCCACCTACACCTGGTAGCCTGTTGACCTGTCAGCACACAAGAGAGCTCTATGTGTGTGTGTGTGTGTGTGTGTGTGTGTGTGTGTGTGTGTGTGTGTGTGGGTGTGTGTGTGTGTGTGTGTGTGTGTGTGTGTGTGTGTGTGTGTGTGTGTGTGTGTGTGTGTGTGTGTGTGTGTGTGTGTGTGTGTGTGTGTGTGTGTGTGTGTGTGTGTGTGTGTGTGTGGTGTGTCACTGCGGTCCCTGAGGCGCTCCTCTCCACCAGTGAAGCAGCTGTTTCCCTCGGAGCAGGAGGAGAAGCAGCTACTGCCTCTCTGTGAATTCACTCAGTCAGACCTCGGGCTCATCAGCTTAAACCCAGCACCTCCAAATAATTATTCAGTAAAGTACATCTACTGTGTAACACCAAGGCAAAAGAAGGGACTGGAGCACACTGACTGATTTGCAGCTATTTACATTCAAACTGAAATTATAACTAAATAGACAAGGGCAAAAACATGTATAACCAACGTGTTTGATTCTCATTGGATACTTTTTGGTTGAACAGGATTTAAATCTTTTGGATAGGGGATCCGAAAAGAAGAAGGCTAATTACCTCAACCTTATCAGGAACAAAAGCACTGAAGATATCACTCAACAAGTACATTTCTCTGGGGCTCTAAACAGAATAGATGTAAAAAACATAGCCCGTGTGACCCTAAATATCAAACAAATTGCTTGATCTGGAGGGAAGTTGCATGTTGAAACTAATGAAAACTACACAACAATTCATATTTCTAGAATTAGAAAATGCAAATGTCCAAAAACATCGATGGATTTTTTAGTTTTACAGCAACATCTTGTAAAATTGGGTATTTTGACAAACTTGTGTTGTGCAATTCACTTAAATACCACTTAGTATGGTATGTCCTAGTAAATATAGACAGCTCTATTGCTACAAATGCATTTTCTAAGATGACCTATGATCAGAAACCAGCAATTTAATAATTTTGCTAACACAGCCAAACCACAATAGGCCTATGTGCAAGACTGCTCATATATCAAGCCAGCTAATACTAATAAGCTAGCTTTCTCTACTCACAGAAAACATATTCCTCCCAGCGGTAATAAGCTTGTATGCTAGCAGTGGGAACACCAACTGTCCTGGCAGCACAGCTAACAGCAGTTAAAAGCTAACAGCAGTTAAAAGCTAACGGCAGCTAACGGCAGCTAACGGCAGCTAACGGCAGCTAACGGCAGCTAACGGCAGCTAACGGCAGCTAACGGCAGCTAACGGCAGCTAACGGCAGCTAACGGCAGCTAACGGCAGCTAACGGCAGCTAACGGCAGCTAACGGCAGCTAACGGCAGCTAACGGCAGCTAACGGCAGCTAACGGCAGCTAACGGCAGCTAACGGCAGCTAACGGCAGGTAAACGGCAGCTAACGGCAGCGACTTTAGTTAGCAGTTACCTGTTAGCTACAATCATGTTTCTAGGCTACGCTAAATCACAGATAAGAGGCAAAGCAGGTGGATGACATCAGAGGGAAAACCAGAAAATATTTTCTCCATAAAATATGATCCAGTTTCACCAATATCAACTTTCGAAGATTTTAGAACCGCAAGTTATATAGCGCAAGAACAAGCTAACATACACTATTCTTGCTTTCAAAAGTCAGTGTAGCATATTTTTGATTCTATATAGAGAATTTAACATGTTTCTTTAACCCTTATGTTGTGTTCGGGTCTCCCTTGACCCGTTTTAAGTTACAATTATATAATAACTGTTAGGGAAATAATTGTCCTAGACTCCTAGATATGACGTGCATGACCAACCCTGACATCTGTTATCTCCTTTAAGGAGATAGGCTGCTTCAGCCATAATGTTGTTGTTCCCATTCTGTGACCGGGCAACCCTAGGTCACAGATGGTCTGTTGTTGTGGGTGCACTGGGACACTTCCTTCTTTGTTGTTTGTGGACTCCAAGGTATGAAATCTTCGAGGCCATAAGTGACGGACGCAAGTAACTGTGTGCCCAACTGTCGAAGCAATCTTATCAAAATATGTTGATTACTCTCTGTGAAACCAGTTAAATGGGCTAACGAGAGAGAGGCGCTCCAGAATTGACGTGGCAACTCTACCGTGCAGTCAGATCGTGGCTGCTGTGACTTGTGATGTGAATTATCCGGCCGAAGCTCCAAATAAACCATCAGTGTTTGACATCAAAGCTCCTGCTCTTCCCGTGTCTCTTTCCTGAGTCGGTGACTCCCACTGCATTGCTACTACACAGAAGTTTCCCTTACAATAACTACGCTCTAGTTTTTTTTTTTTATCGGAACAAGGCTTCATGATATCCTCCACAACAGTCAAGTCAAGTAGTCAAGTCTGAAGCATACTTGCCAACCCTCCCAATTTTCGCGGGAGACTCCCAATTTCCCCCGGTTTCCTCCTGGGGTCATATTTCTCCCGATTTCTGACAAAATCAGATTTACTCAGGACTGTTTCCACTCAGACTTTAATACAGCTACACCATTGTTTGGTTTCCATGGTAGCGCGTCTCTTTAGTAGCACGCGCAACTGAAAGTCAGAGAGGGTGAGGAAGATAGTCACAGAAAACAGAACAAGAATCGACAACTCCACCCTCTGCTCACTCCTTTCCTGCATATAAACAGGTCCAGCCCATCAAGGATGGTGCTACAGGCCGCAAGTAAACTACAGCAAGCAACTACAATAAGCATGTTAATGTTAATCTAATACAGCTCCGGCGATCCACTAGCACCCCCCCCTCGCAGTAGTTTTGGAACTGCTCCCGATTTCTGAGGTCTCAAGGTTGGCAAGTATGGTCTGAAGGTCTCTAAAAAAAAAGTGTATAATTTGGCGTTCGGGTCTGGGAAGACCCAGCAGCATTGTTTTGGGTTACTCTGGGTCAAATTTGGCCCAATCAAGATTCATCTTCGACTTTAGACACCCCCCCCCCCCTAAACTTTATTTAGGCTAACGTTTCTTCCATATTCATAATCTTATGATATAATGTGCAGAGCATTTAGAGTGATGGATTTACTGGCAGATCTTAGCTTGTTGCAGATATATTCATATTAGATATGTTCCAATACATTTGGGAGAAATACAAAGTTAAAGGAATCTTATGAAATAGTTGTTCTGTAAAGTGTAGTATGATATGCCCTAATGATTTTTCCACATACCACATAGTGAGTCAAAGGCAGGTATAGACGAGATCGTGTCTAATGCTGGAAATCGAAATTCATGGAAATGTTCCTGGAAAGATGACATTTACATCTTCATGTCCAAGCTTGTTCTGCAGTAATGCTTTAAGAAGACACCTGGGCACGTGTTAATATTCCTCCTTATCTGGGGTCACACCCTGCCAATCACTGCAGGCACAAATCAGTGCTGCTGAAGACCTTAGCAGATGTGTCAGTGATCATATCATCAATCATTTTGAAAATGTGGTGCTTGGTTTCCTCAAAAACCCAAACTAGGAAGACAAATATTGTTGAATGACAATTTTGATAATGGTTTTAGCAAATTTAACAATGAAGGTATATTTTATTATTTTGGTATTTCTGAAGGAGCAATGCTTGAAACTACTTTCTAATTAGACTAAGGGAAATGCTGACTACTAACTTTTATATCTGTATGTTTAATAACAGGTTTTTCTAGTCTGAGGCAGATATCTTTAAACACCAGTATCTCAGGGTGTATGCAGGAACCCTGAAGTCACATGTAAAACCTTTTAAGACCTTTTTTAAGACCCTTTCCATACATTTTAAGACCTCATCGCCACTTGGAGTTTTAACCGGTTACCTTGGCGACACACTTTACCTCACATTGACTATATACAGTATTGATTGTTCTTCCTCCTTATCTTCCAACCATTTGGACGCAGACTTGCATTTCCTCATAACGATGTTTAACAACCGGCGTAAACGGAGCTTCGCGTGCTATCAAGCAGTGAGCGTGAGATGTCCTGTTCAGATGACGTCAAATCCAACGGGATGCCAGAAATAAACTACACAGAATCACACTACACACCTACGCAATGATTACATTCAGGCAGACTGTAGAACACAACCTCTTTGGACCATTTATATACTTATTGGAAACAAGCTACAAAATGTAACACCTTGGAAAATGCCCTTTAATAGCCTTCATTTTCGCTAAATTGATTTATCAAATGTTTAATACTTTGTAAGACCCCGCGGACCCCCTGCATCTGTACTTCTACTTGAGTAAAGGATGTGTTACTTTTGCCATCTCTGCTTATGGCCTGTGGAATGAAACTGTCCCTGTACAGTATTACTCTCCATGTGAAGGCAAGGCAGCTCCAATTAATTTATTACGAGCTGTAAACAAAAACAGAATGAACACAGAGAGCGACACAGGTCGATCACAACAACAGAGGACGGAAATACATCACACACTCTCCTCCTCTCCTCTCCCCTTTCCTCCCCCTGTCCTCCCTCCGGTATCCATCCTCCCACTCACAGACATAAATAGACTGATGGAGAGCAGGAGGCTCTGCTGGGAGATGACCACTGGACACAGAAACACACACACACATATATACTGTAATATGATCCTAAAGACACACACTCTGTATATGTGGATGATTCACAGCCGACAGCAGGTTGAATATTTATATGCTTCACACTTTATTAAGTATATAGAGCCTCTCACCTTGATGAAGGGAGGATTTATTACAGGTCGGTTGTTATGGACTGCATTAGTTTTAACCAGGTGTTTCTAATCAGCTGAGTGTGTGTTATAGAGTCCCACACACTGCAGGGGCCATGTTGCAAAGTGTTGAGGTATCTGACTTATAAATCTCTCCTTTTAAGTGGCAGTGTCAGCAGATATTGTGCTTTAAGGAATATGTGCTCAATCTTAGCATTCAGAATATTGGTAAAAAGGTGCCTCGTAATTATTAGTTGTCGCTTCTGTATTTTAATCATGATAATTTTGTAACTTTCAATGTAAAAACCCTACTCAATGTTTGGTTTTTTTTAGGCTTATGGAAGATACAATATGTAGAATCTGTGTTTCTAAAGTATTGGAATATGTGTTTATTACAACTTATTGAATAATGACATTTAAAACGATGCATGAAAACATAATATGATCCAGTTTATGCCTCTATTAGGCAAAATAAACATGACTTTTGAACATCCAGGGACTGCACGAAACATAGTGACATCACTTCGTAACACTCGCGCTTCTATTGGCTAGCGCTCCAACAAATCGTACGTATGGCTAAGGGGCGGGACATCTCTAAGTGGTTGACCAATCACAATAGAGCCAGCCAGCTAACCCAGCAGACTGGGCTCTGGTTTCAGACAGAGGGTGAAAAGACAGCAGTATGAGTAAAATAAAGAGCTAAAGCATGGAGACATGTCCCAGTAGAGACACTAGATACAAATATGAACCTGGAAATTAGCATAATATGTCCTCTTTAACAGTTTTGATGACACAACATAGATGTGTGGGGAATAGATACGAAGGGACAACTGTGATATGAAAAGCTCAGTTCACACATTCTCTCTTACTCTCATAGTTTCAACCAGATAGTAGTTTGGATTATACTCGGTTTGGTTTTCTGCCCTCACCCCAAGACAATGGAAGTGAAAGAAATAAGGAAATGGGGAACACTACTAAATAATTTATCTACTTCTCTTTTCAGAAACTGTGTCCATATCTGTCTGGAAAATCAAGAACACTTTGTCAGCAGGTTTTATGAAAACCTTTTCTCGGAAAGTGTAGTTCCAATCATAATAAAATAACTTGTAATTTAACTGAGCCAAACCTTTTAAAGAGCACGTTTGGGATTCATGAGTGCTGTCACAGAGTCAGCCTGCCAATCAGATTCAAGATCAGCGCTGACGGCTGCAGACTGAAAACATTTGAATTTTGCAAATAATTTCCTCTGAGATTTGTATTTCTTTCTCTGACACACACTCGTTTTAACCCTCAACACATACACACACACACCACACACACACACCACACACACACACACACACACACACACACACACACACACACACACACACACACACACACACACACACACACACACACACACACACACACACACACACACACACACACACACACACACACACACACACACACACACAGAGCTCTCCTGGTTCAGTCCCAGTGGTCACTGCAGTCAGGAGACTCAACGGGACAGGTTAACAATATGATGCATGGCTCAACTTTGAGAGTGTGAGTGTGGGTGTGTGTGTGTGTGTGTGTGTGTGTTGTGTGTGTGTTGTGTGTGTGTGTTGTGTGTTGTGTGTGTGTGTGTGTGTGTGTGTGTGTGTGTGTGTGTGTGTGTAACGGTGTGTGTGTGTGTTTGTAACAGTGATAGATGAAGCTGCCACACTGATATAGATAGATTAAATCCCTGCAGCACATCTGACCCGTTTCAACTGAAAGGACGTTGCACCTTCAACCTTCCTGCAAAATGTTGTGCATTTTTAAAAGACATTTACGAAATGAAACGTACACAGAGGTTGTTATGCGCCTGAAAAATGTGCAATGATCACACTTATACCATTTATCTGCATGGGGGCTGATACATATGTTTTAAGTGATATCATTCTCTTAGTTTCACTTGATATTTGGTGGTTCGCGTGTGAGAAAAAACTCAATTGTGTTTAGCCTTTACAGACCATTGACATGCACACAAACCTATCACACAACAGGTAAGGGAACACAACAAAAAGCACAATAGGGCCTCTTTAAATAAACACATTTTCTCCAAACAAGACTTCAACATATTGTATTCATCATGTATTGTTCAGATGAATATGTATTCTGAACATTTGACAGTGTATACATGAACTATGTGATGTATAGGAGACCTTCTCCAGCTGATAAAACAATCTCTGCCCTGACCTTTTCTTTTCTACACATAAACCAACACCATATATCTGCTATAAGACAATATTCTCCGACATATTGGCTCGAATGGAGATTAATCGAGCGAAGGGAATGTCAACACGTTCACGGAAAACAAAACAGAACTTTTTTTCAGTTTGACAGTGAGACTGTATTTCAGAATAAGAGGTTTTCAGAGTCAATGATGTGTCAGTCAACATCAGATGAAATCACCATCTAAATAATGAATCGATCATTAAGTCCATCATTTAGCTGTTTCTACAATTAAAAAAGACGTCAGCGAGTGTCGACGTGACACGTTTTCTGTCTCATCCAACTCTCTCTGTCTCTGCACAGTGATCAGAAACACATGTGGGAAAACACACGCGCACACACACACACACACACACACACACATAGAGAGGAATGTGGAGGCGTGCAGGTCATCTGGAGCTGAACCAGAATCATCTGCAGGGAAACAAACAGGGTTTTCTGTGGAGGTTACAGAGTTCAGACTCAAACTCTTTCACTGCTTCAATGTTCCACCTCCTCTTCGTATCTATTCTCAACACAGATACAACAGGAACTGAACGGTGACACTGACAGCAGTGCTTACATTATGTTTTATCTTCTACAAAACTTGATGTTGAAGGTGAATGTTGGCAGTTTTAAAGATCTCGAACTGGAAAACGGAGAGAAAGCCTTGATCATGTTGTGTTCCTCCAGCCAGCAGTCGGTCTATAGCCCTGATATTTGTTTCCCTTAAGAAAATGAAAGTGTATCATTTGGACAGTCCGAAAGCATATGTCTACCTTTGGCTTGTCATGTTTACACTGTTATCTTTTAATTACCTTTGCGAGGCGTCACTGATGAGGTTACATGGTGACACAGCCAAAATGGTAAAAGGACTGCATTTGATTAGCATTGTCTTCAGTCTCGGAGACACCTCAAACTAAGAGCTTTTACATATACACATCAGCATTCACCCACTCACACATATTCCCGCAGTGTCAGAGGCCGCCATGAAAGGTGCACTTGCTCAAGGAAAGTAACATTCACACACTCACACGTTATCCATCAGTAACAATTTGGGTTAGGTATCTTGCCTAAGGACACATCAACAAGTGCTACAGGGATGACCATCTACCTCCCGAGGCACAGTCTCCCTGAAAAACTGGTAAAAAGCCAAAGTAAATGTTGTGAGAATACTGAATGTCCTCTTTCAACATGAGAGTAACATGATAACAAAGGTATCCCAACTGTAGCTGTGAACATGACAGGATGTGTGATTACCTAGAAGAGCATCAGGACTGTTTGAGGCATATGATAGCTATGTGATTAACATGATGATTCAGCCTCTATGGAGATAGACATCAAGCATGCTCATTTCTGACGTGGAGCTAATCTGCAGTAAACATTGAATACTGCTTTCTATTCCTCCATCTTGTGACTGTGTAACTCCCTCTCTTGGATATCAGCATGTGAAGGACACTGTTCAGGAACTTGATGCTCTGTATGTGATGACTACTTCCATTCTGGAGAGGATCACAGATACATGGATCCTGAGGTTGAAGATCAAGCCGGGGAACAGTGATTATTAAAAATGTTAAGTATTCAGAAAGTCATATTTTTGAAAAAGTCATATCTTTGAGAAAAATTTAGACTTTTGAGGTTTTTGTGAAAAAGTCAGAATTTTGAGATTTTTGTGAAAAAGTCAGAATTGTGTTAAAAAGTCTGGATTTTGAGATTTTGAGAAAAAGTCGGATCTATTCCTCCATCTTGTGAC
>NW_022991272.1:0-29311 GCF_902827175.1 Gymnodraco acuticeps
AGAAATGTAAAGTAGAAAGTACAGGTATTTGTGTTCACATAGAAGTAGAAAAGTACAGGTATTTGTGTTCAACATGTAAGAAGTAAAAGTACAGGTATTTGTGTTCAACATGTGTAAGAAGTAGAAAGTAGGAGAAAAGAAAGTACAGGTATATTGAAGAGTTCAACATGTAAGAAGTAGAAAGTACAGGTATTTGTGTTCAACATGTGAGAAGTAGAAAGTACAGGTATTTGAGTTCAACATAGAAGTAGAAAGTACAGGTATTTGTGTTCAACATGAAGAAGTAGAAAGTACAGGTATTTGAGTTCAACATGTAGAAGTAGAAAGTACAGGTATTTGTGTTCAACATGTAGAAGTAGAAAGTACAGGTATTTGAGTTCAACATGTAAGAAGTAGAAGTACAGGTATTTGAGTTAACATGTAAGAAGTAGAAGTACAGGTATTTGTGTTCAACATGTAAGAGAGTAGAAAGTACAGGTATTTGAGTTCAACATGAGAAGTAGAAAGTACAGGTATTTGGTTCAACATGTAAGAAGTAGAAAGTACAGGTATTTGAGTTCAACATGTAAGAAGTAGAAAGTACAGGTATTTGAGTTCAACATGTAAGAAGTAGAAAGTACAGGTATTTGAGTTCAACATGTAAGTTCAACATGTAAGAAGTAGAAAGTACAGGTATTTGAGTTTCAACATGTAAGAAGTAGAAAGTACAGGTATTTGAGTTCAACATGTAAGAAGTAGAAAGTACAGGTATTTGAGTTTCAACATGTAAGAAGTAGAAAGTACAGGTATTTGTGTTCAAAATGTAGAGAGTAGAAAGTACAGGTATTTGTGTTCAACATGTGAAGAAGTAGAAAGTACAGGTATTTGATGTTAACATGTAAGAAGTAGAAAGTACAGGTATTTGAGTTCAACATGTAAGAAGTAGAAAGTACAGGTATTTGAGTTCAACATGTAAGAAGTAGAAAGTACAGGTTATTTGAGTTCAACATGTTAGAAGTAGAAAGTACAGGTATTTGGGTTCAACATGTAAGAAGTAGAAAGTACAGGTATTTGTGTTCAACATGTAAGAAGTAGAAAGTACAGGTATTTGTGTCAACATGTAGAAGTAGAAAGTACAGGTATTATGAGTTCAACATGTAAGAAGTAGAAAGTACAGGTATTTGATTTCAACATGTAAGAAGTAGAAAGTACAGGTATTTGTGTTCAACATGTAAGAAGTAGAAAGTACAGGTATTTGTGTTCAACATGTAAGAAGTAGAAAGTACAGGTATTTGAGTTCAACATGTAAGAAGTAGAAAGTACAGGTATTTGTGTTCAACATGTAAGAAGTAGAAACGTACAGGTATTTGTGTTCAACATGTTAGAAGTAGTAGAAGTACAGGTATTTGGGTTCAACATGTAAGAAGTAGAAAGTACAAGGTATTTGTGTTTCAACATGTAAGAAGTTAGAAAGTACAGGTATTTGAGTTCAACATGTAAGAAGTAGAAAGTACAGCGTATTTGTAGTTCAACATGTAAGAAGTAGAAAGTACAGGTATTTGAGTTCAACATGTAAGAAGTAGAAAGTACAGGTATTTGAGGTTCAACATGTAAGTAGAAGGGTATTTGAGTTCAACAGAAAGTACAGGTATTTGTGTTCAACATGTAAGAAGTAGAAAGTACAGGTATTTGTGTTCAACATGTAAGAAGTAGAAAGTACAGGTATTTGAGTTCAACATGTAAGAAGTAGAAAGTCAGGTATTTGGTCAACATGTTAGAAGTAGAAAGTACAGGTATTTGTGTTCAACATGTAAGAAGTAGAAAGTACAGGTATTTGTGTTCAACATGTAAGAAGTAGAAAGTACAGGTATTTGTGTTCAACATGTAAGAAGTAGAAAGTACAGGTATTTGTGTTCAACATGGTAAGAAGTAGAAAGTACAGGTATTTGATGTTCAACATGTAAGAAGTAGAAAGTACAGGTATTTGAGTTCAACATGTAAGAAGTAGAAAGTACAGGTATTTTGTGTTCAACATGTAAGAAGTAGAAAGTACAGGTATTTGAGTTCAACATGTAAGAAAGTAGAAAGTACAGGTATTTGAGTTCAACATGTAAGAAGTAGAAAGTACAGGTATTTGAGTTCAACATGTAAAGAAGTAGAAAGTACAGGTATTTGTGTTCAACATGTTAGAAGTAGAAAGTACAGGTATTTGTGTTCAACATGTAAGAAGTTAGAAAGTACAGGTATTTGAGTTCAACATGTAAGAAGTAGAAAGTACCGGTATTTGTGTTCAACATGTTAGAAGTAGAAAAGTACAGGTATTTGTGTTCAACATGTAAGAAGTAGAAAGTACAGGTATTGTGTTCAACCATGTAAGAAGTAGAAAGTACAGGTATTTGTGTTCAACATGAGAGAAGTAGAAAGTAGCAGGTATAAGAGTTCATAACATGAGAGAAGTAGAAAGTACAGGTATTGAGTTCAACATGTTAGAAGTAGAAAGTACAGGTATTTGTGTTCAACATGTAAGAAGTAGAAAGTACAGGTATTTGTGTTCAACATGTTAGAAGTAGAAAGTACAGGTATTAGAGTTCAACATGAGAGAAGTAGAAAGTACAGGTATTTGAGTTCAACATGTAAGAAGTAGAAAGTACAGGTATTTGTGTTCAACATGTAAGAAGTAGAAAGTACAGGTATTTGTGTTCAACATGTTAGAAGTAGAAAGTACAGGTATTTGTGTTCAACATGTAAGAAGTAGAAAGTACAGGTATTTGTGTTCAACATGTAAGAAGTAGAAAGTACAGGTATTTGTGTTCAACATGAGAGAAGTAGAAAGTACAGGTATTTGAGTTCAACATGAGAGAAGTAGAAAGTACAGGTATTTGAGTTCAACATGTAAGAAGTAGAAAGTACAGGTATTTGTGTTCAACATGTAAGAAGTAGAAAGTACAGGTATTTGAGTTCAACATGTAAGAAGTAGAAAGTACAGGTATTTGAGTTCAACATGTAAGAAGTAGAAAGTACAGGTATTTGTGTTCAACATGTTAGAAGTAGAAAGTACAGGTATTTGTGTTCAACATGTAAGAAGTAGAAAGTACAGGTATTTGAGTTCAACATGTAAGAAGTAGAAAGTACAGGTATTTGTGTTCAACATGTTAGAAGTAGAAAGTACAGGTATTTGTGTTCAACATGTAAGAAGTAGAAAGTACAGGTATTTGTGTTCAACATGTAAGAAGTAGAAAGTACAGGTATTTGTGTTCAACATGAGAGAAGTAGAAAGTACAGGTATTTCTGTTCAACATGAGAGAAGTAGAAAGTACAGGTATTTGAGTTCAACATGAGAGAAGTAGAAAGTACAGGTACTTGAGTTCAACATGTAAGAAGTAGAAAGTACAGGTATTTGTGTTCAACATGAGAGAAGTAGAAAGTACAGGTATTTGTGTTCAACATGAGAGAAGTAGAAAGTACAGGTATTTCTGTTCAACATGAGAGAAGTAGAAAGTACAGGTATTTGAGTTCAACATGAGAGAAGTAGAAAGTACAGGTATTTGAGTTCAACATGAGAGAAGTAGAAAGTACAGGTATTTGAGTTCAACATGTAAGAAGTAGAAAGTACAGGTATTTGAGTTCAACATGTGAGAAGTAGAAAGTACAGGTATTTGTGTTCAACATGAGAGAAGTAGAAAGTACAGGTATTTGAGTTCAACATGTAAGAAGTAGAAAGTACAGGTATTTCTGTTCAACATGAGAGAAGTAGAAAGTACAGGTATTTGTGTTCAACATGAGAGAAGTAGAAAGTACAGGTATTTGTGTTCAACATGAGAGAAGTAGAAAGTACAGGTATTTCTGTTCAACATGAGAGAAGTAGAAAGTACAGGTATTTCTGTTCAACATGAGAGAAGTAGAAAGTACAGGTATTTGTGTTCAACATGAGAGAAGTAGAAAGTACAGGTATTTGAGTTCAACATGTAAGAAGTAGAAAGTACAGGTATTTGAGTTCAACATGAAAGAAGTAGAAAGTACAGGTATTTGAGTTCAACATGTAAGAAGTAGAAAGTACAGGTATTTGAGTTCAACATGTAAGAAGTAGAAAGTACAGGTATTTGAGTTCAACATGTAAGAAGTAGAAAGTACAGGTATTTGTGTTCAACATGAGAGAAGTAGAAAGTACAGGTATTTGAGTTCAACATGTAAGAAGTAGAAAGTACAGGTATTTGAGTTCAACATGAAAGAAGTAGAAAGTACAGGTATTTGTGTTCAACATGTAAGAAGTAGAAAGTACAGGTATTTGTGTTCAACATGTTAGAAGTAGAAAGTACAGGTATTTGTGTTCAACATGAGAGAAGTAGAAAGTACAGGTATTTGTGTTCAACATGTAAGAAGTAGAAAGTACAGGTATTTGTGTTCAACATGTTAGAAGTAGAAAGTACAGGTATTTGTGTTCAACATTTAAGAAGTAGAAAGTACAGGTATTTGAGTTCAACATGTGAGAAGTATAAAGTACAGGTATTTGAGTTCAACATGTGAGAAGTATAAAGTACAGGTATTTGTGTTCAACATGAGAGAAGTAGAAAGTACAGGTATTTGTGTTCAACATGTAAGAAGTAGAAAGTACAGGTATTTGTGTTCAACATGTTAGAAGTAGAAAGTACAGGTATTTGTGTTCAACATTTAAGAAGTAGAAAGTACAGGTATTTGAGTTCAACATGTGAGAAGTAGAAAGTAAAAAGTGGTCAGAAAAATAAGTAGTGGAATAAAGTACTGATACCAGAAAAATGTACTTAAGGACAGTAACAAAGTATTTGTACTCCAGTACTTCCCACCTCTGTTTATTAATGTAAATATCACATATTATCCTGGAAAGACTGACCTACTGTCTAAGGACTAAAGCAGAGATCTGTGAACAACGCTGGGAAATATGGACAGTAGAGTAGAGTAGAGTAGTGTGGTCCCCTGTTGTGTTTTTTGTTCTACCTTTGTAGTTGTGTGTGTTATATACAGTGGGGCAAACAAGTATTTAGTCAGCCACCAATTGTGCAAGTTCTCCCACTTAAAAAGATGAGAGGCCTGTAATCTTCATCCATGTACACTTCAACTATGAGAGACAGAATGGGGGAAAGAATCCAGGAAATCACATTGTAGGATTTTTAATGAATGAATTGGTAAAATAAGTATTTGGTCACCTCCAAACAAACAAGATTTCTGGCTCTCACAGACCTGTAACTTCTTCTTTAAGAGCCTCCTCCGTCCTCCACTCGTTAACTGTATTAATGGCACCTCTTTGAACTCGTTATCCGTATAAAAGACACCTGTCCACAACCTCAAACAGTCACACTCCAAATTCCACTATGGCCAAGACCAAAGAGCTGTCAAAGGACACCAGAAACTAAATGGTAGACCTGCACCAGGCTGGGAAGACTGAATCTGCAATAGGTAAGCAGCTTGTGTGAAGAAATCAACTGTGGGAGCAATTATTAGAAAATGGAAGACATACAAGACCACTGATAATCTCCCTCGATCTGGGGCTCCACGCAAGATCTCACCCGTGGGGTCAAAATGATCACAAGAACGGTGAGCAAAAATCCCAGAACCACACGGGGGGACCGAGTCAATGACCTGCAGAGAGCTGGGACCAAAGTAACAAAGGCTACCATCAGTAACACACTACGCCGCCAGGGACTCAGATCCTGCAGTGCCAGACGTGTCCCTCTGCTTAAGCCAGTACATGTCCAGGCCCGTCTGAAGTTTGCTAGAGAGCATTTAGATGATCCAGAAGAGGATTGGGAGAATGTCATATGGTCAGATGAAACCAAAATAGAACTTTTTGGTAAAAACTCAACTAGACGTGTTTGGAGGAGAAAGAATGCTGAGCTGCATCCAAAGAACACCTACTGTGAAACATGGGGGTGGAAACATCAAGCTTTGGGGCTGGTTCTCTGCAAAGGGACCAGGACCACTGATCCGTGTAAAGGAAAGAACGAATGGGGCCATGTATCGTGAGATTTTGAGTGACAACCTCCTTCCATCAGCAAGGGCATTGGAGATGAAACGTGGCTGGGTCTTTCAGCATGACAATGATCCCAAACACACCGCCCGGGCAACGAAGGAGTGGCTTCGTAAGAAGCATTTCAAGGTCCTGGAGTGGCCTAGCCAGTCTCCAGATCTCAACCCCATAGAAAGTCTTTGGAGGGAGTTGAAAGTCTGTGTTGCCCAGCGACAGCCCCAAAACATCACTGCTCTAGAGGAGATCTGCATGGAGGAATGGGCCAACATACCAGCAACAGTGTGTGAACACCTTGTGAAGACTTACAGGAAACCTTTGACCTCTGTCATTGCCAACAAAGGGTATATAACAAAGTATTGAGATGAACTTTTGTTATTGACCAAATACTTATTTTCCACCATCATTTAAAAATCAATTCTTTAGAAATCAGACAATGTGATTTCCTGGATTCTTTCCCCCATCCTGTCTCATAGTTGAGGTGAGGATGAACATTACAGACCTCTCATCTTTTTAAGTGGGAAAACTTGCACAATTGGTGGCTGACTAAATACCTTTTTGCCCCACTGTATGTGTAGACTGAATACAAAAAAGAAATATCACATATTTTTCAATCCTATTCAATGTATATTCTGCTTTGACTTACTATATTTCTTAATATATTTGTTTTAATGATATAATAGTTTTCTATCTGTGTTTTCCAGGCCCTCTAGGGTCCAGGTCCTCTAGGGTCCAGGTCCTCTAGGGTCCAGGTCCTCTAGGGTCCAGGCCCTCTAGGGTCCAGGTCCTCTAGGGTCCAGGCCCTCTAGGGTCTATTCACATCTTAAACTGCACTGTAACTTTTATCCATGTATTTTTTCTTTTAATGTTTATTTTATTATCTTTTCTTTTTAATGACTGATTTTAAATGCCATTTTCTTAATGTCTTTTGTTTTTTGTAAAGCACTTTGAATTGCCTTGTGTTGAAAAGTGATATATAAATAAACTTGCCTTGCCTTGCCTCTCTAGGGTCCAGGCCCTCTAGGGTCCAGGCTCTCTAGGGTCCAGGCTCTCTAGGGTCCAGGCCCTCTAGGGTCCAGGCCCTCTAGGGTCCAGGCCCTCTAGGGTCCAGGCTCTCTAGGGTCCAGGCCCTCTAGGGTCCAGGCCCTCTAGGGTCCAGGCTCTCTAGGGTCCAGGCCCTCTAGGGTCCAGGCCCTCTAGGGTCCAGGCTCTCTAGGGTCCAGGCCCTCTAGGGTCCAGGCCCTCTAGGGTCCAGGCTCTCTAGGGTCCAGGCCCTCTAGGGTCCAGGCCCTCTAGGGTCCAGGCTCTCTAGGGTCCAGGCCCTCTAGGGTCCAGGCCCTCTCGGGTCCAGGCCCTCTCGGGTCCAGGCCCTCTCGGGTCCAGGCCTTCTAGGGTCCAGGCCTTCTAGGGTCCAGGCCTTCTAGGGTCCAGGCCCTCTAGGGTCCAGGCCCTCTAGGGTCCAGGCCCTCTAGGGTCTAGGCCCTCTAGGGTCCAGGCCCTCTAGGGTCTAGGCCCTCTAGGGTCCAGGCCTTCTTTTCATTAGTTTTACCAAAAATAACTTGATTTAATTGTATTTAAAATAACATTTCCAAAGAAATAAATCCTTTGAATCTGCCTGTTCAGTTTCTGTTGGAATGTGAAGGGTTAAATGAAAGAAGCTCGTCTCTGCGAGGTGAAGACAGGAGCTGGTTGGTGGTCCAGCTGTGAATTCACAGAGGGCCGCTAGTAACTGAACGAGAGAGTGATGTCAGATGACAGCACAATTGACCAATCATAACCGCCCTCTAAATGGGTGGGCTTTATTTTTGCGGACAGAGGGCCTAGGTATAAAAGTCACGGCTCGCCACTGTTTTCATGTATGCACCAAAACACCAAGTCACATTCCTCGTATGTGTCAACCTACCTGGTGATAAACCTGGTTCTGATTCTGAATAGTTTCTCAGTAACAATATGATCTAGTATCTCCTCTACCTGTCGCAGGTGAGTCCCCACCAGCTCGGAGGACGATGAGGAGGAGAGCAGCTCCTCTTCTTTCTTCCTCCTCTTGTTTTTCGGAGGTCCTTTCTCTGGTCGGGCGAGTCGCTTACAGCGGGGGGGCTTCTTCCTGCCGGAGGGGTCCAGAGAGTCGGGGGAGTCCATCTGCAGGAACACACAGGGGTTGATAATAATAAATAATAATAACTTAGATTTATATAGCGCCTTTCAGGGGACCCAAGGTCGCTTCACAGAATTGTTTTTATTCATTAATTAACATATTTAGCTTTTTTATCATTATTATAATTATTTATGTATTTATTAATATTAATAATTATTTTAATGATGTATCTATAAAAATATTTAACCATTATTTGTATTATTTTATTAATAATTCTAATTGATCTTTTTATTAGAATTTATTTACTAGTATCTTTAATTATTATTTGTATTATTACATTATTATTATATTATATATAGATTTATTTATTAATATTAGTAATTATTGAAATTATGTATTTGATATATGTTATTATTAATTATATTATTACCTATTTATTTGTTGATATTTATTAATTATTATTTATCCATATGTATTATTTATTTATTAGCATTTTTAAAGATCATTGTATTAATATGTTTAACTATGAACTCTCGATGCTCCTCACCACGTTGCCATGCATCCCTGGTCCCTCCTCCTCCTCAGATCGGACGCTGTCATTGGACGGCAGGCGTCTGGCGGCCCCTGGTGATTGGAGGGTTTCGGGGGAGGTCTTTTCTTTCAGCAGGTGACGGAGCAGCTCTTTACCTCCATCTCCCCCACCATGGAGGGGAGAGGGGGAGAAAAACCCATCCCCCCCCCCACAGTCCTCCATCTTTATCACTCCCCCCCCACAAGATCCTCCCTCCACTCGCTCCTGCTGCAGGGGGAGAAACATAGAGATTAATATTTCCATTTCATACAGCTTAAGTAGAAAAAACCGTTGTAATGTTAAGATAAAAAATATGTAATTTAATTTAAATAACGGGGATATGACCTCACCTTGACCTCCATGCGAACTAAAGGGGCGGGGCCTCTCTGGGTGACGGACAGCTGCCTCTCCAGCTCTGAGGAGGGGGCGAGCCCAGATAGGGCGGGGCTTACAGAGAAGCTGAACTCCGATTGGTCCAGGCTGGCTCGAGGGGGCGTGGAGCAGGAAGTGTCGGACCTGGCGGGAGTGGGCGGGGCTGTGATGTCATCAGAAGACAAAGGGGTGCGGCTTCTTTTTTTCTGCCTGTCGTCGGGCAGAACATCAGAGTAAAGTGACATCATGGAGGAGGAGGGGGGGGGGAACAGCTGGGGTCTGCAGGGGGGGGGCGACTGCAGGAAGTCCTGCGGTAACTCTGAGCTGAAGAAGGGCATCTGAGAGAGACTGCCCTCGCCCCCCCGAGGACCTGAAGGGACTCCAACTCCCAGCATGCCTTGCTGCTCCTGCTCCAGTCTCTGCTGCATGGCCCGGTGGCGCTCCACCTGACGAGGGGGCAGCGGGGTAATTAGTTATTAACACTTTATTAATCCTCAAACTCTGCAATATGAGGGTTCCTTATTGTGATGTCATCTCTTTATACACTATGATCATGACTGTGTTTTTGTGTGTGTGTGTGTTTCACAGTTTTCTCAGTGTGTGTGTCATGTGTGTTTCAGTTTCATCAGTGTGTGTGTGTGTGTTTCAGTTTCATCAGTGTGTGTGTGTGTGTGTTTCAGTTTCATCAGTATGTGTGTGTGTGTGTGTTTCAGTTTCATCAGTGTGTGTGTGTGTGTGTGTTTCAGTTTCATCAGTGTGTGTGTGTGTGTGTTTCAGTTTCATCAGTGTGTGTGTGTGTGTGTTTCAGTTTCATCAGTGTGTGTGTGTATGTGTGTGTGTTTCAGTTTCATCTGTGTGTGTGTGTGTGTTTCAGTTTCATCCGAGTGTGTGTGTGTGTGTTTCAGTTTCATCCGAGTGTGTGTGTGTGTTTCAGTTTCATCAGTGTGTGTGTGTGTGTTTCAGTTTCATCAGTGTGTGTGTGTGTGTGTTTCAGTTTCATCAGTGTGTGTGTGTGTGTGTTTCAGTTTCATCAGTGTGTGTGTGTGTGTTTCAGTTTCATCAGTGTGTGTGTGTGTGTTTCAGTTTCATCAGTGTGTGTGTGTGTTTCAGTTTCATCAGTGTGTGTGTGTGTTTCAGTTTCATCAGTGTGTGTGTGTGTGTTTCAGTTTCATCAGTGTGTGTGTGTGTTTCAGTTTCATCAGTGTGTGTGTGTGTTTCAGTTTCATCAGTGTGTGTGTGTGTGTGTCTCACCTCCTGCATCAGCTGCACTCTCTGTCTCTCCTGTTGCTCTCTCAGTCTCTCTCTCCTCTCTCTCTCCTGAAAGCCTTCACTGAACGGATTGTTGTCGTCAAAGTTCACCTGCAAAAAACACAGCGTTCAGAAAACATGACATTAACACCTGTTGGAGATATTTATAGATTTGTATTTCTTAATAGTCTAATCTCTTGCTATTGTTGTTTGTAGGGGTCGACCGATTATCGAGGCTGATATTCCGCATTTTACAGATTATCGGTATCGGCCTTTTTTTAATCAAATTGCCGATACGACTTTGGCTCTGATGCGGCCGTTTCTCTGCCTGCAGCCACCACTGATCACGAGCAAAGTCCCGCCCACAGCGCTATCTGATAGGCTATTACTGAAGTGTCAATCAACACTGAAGATTTTCCGGGCTGCAGCCAGCCAGAGAGGCGGGACCTTCTCAGATTACAGGCAGGTGCGAAGACAGAGGCAAGCAGCAGCATTAAGCGGTGTTTCGAAGGTAAATCAGTTGAAAGCTGAAGTTCAATAAACATCCCAACCCCCTATGCCGAAGTTGCAAAAACACCAAGATCTTCTGATCCAATTCTATCAGTTGTGACGCGCTGGGACGGCTGCTAGTGGAGCCTCGCAGCAACTCTGCACCACAATCTGGTGCTGCTGAATTGGGACTACTAAATGAGTGAGACTCAAATATCAGAAGTTCAGAACCAGTTTTATTTTTACTTCATTTACTTTACTCAGGGTCACAGAGAGGAAACCAGTTTTAAGATGTTGAAAAGTTCATTAAACATAAAAAGGCATTTCATAGAAGTTGTGTTATTCTACATTTTGACACCAAGATTTTCTGATTTTACTGCAAATGTATATCGGTTCCAAATATCGGTTATCCTTGATTACTAATAATCGGTATCGGCCTTGAAAAAGCCATATCGGTCGATCCCTAGTTGTTTGTATTACATTTCAAGTTTCACTACAGGTGCGTTACCTGAGAAGCTCCATTGGCCCCTGCTGCTGCGGGTGGGGGACCCCGTGGCCCTGCAGTGATGGGAGGAGTCTGTGTTACTGAGGGGATTTTAGGCTGGGAGGGAGGCATCTGAGGAGGCACCTGAGGAGGCATCTGAGGAGGCATCTGAGTAGGCATCTGATTGGGCATCTGAGTAGGCATCTGAGGAGGCATCTGATTGGGCATCTGAGTAGGCATCTGATTGGGCATCTGAGGAGGCATTTGAGGGGGCATTTGAGGGGGCATCTGAGGAGGCATCTGAGGAGGCCTTTGAGGGGGCATCTGAGGAGGCATCTGAGGAGGCATCTGATTGGGCATCTGAGGGGGCATCTGAGGAGGCATCTGAGGAGGCCGTTGAGGGGGCATCTGATTGGGCATCTGAGGGGGCATCTGAGGAGGCCGTTGAGGGGGCATCTGATTGGGCATCTGAGGGGGCATCTGAGGAGGCATCTGAGGAGGCCGTTGAGGGGGCATCTGATTGGGCATCTGATTGGGCATCTGAGGGGGCATCTGATTGGGCATTTGAGGAGGCATCTGATTGGGCATCTGAGGAAGCATCTGAGCAGGCCTTTGAGGGGGCATCTGATTGGGCATCTGAGGAGGCATTTGAGGAGGCATCTGAGGGGGCATCTGATTTGACAGAATAAGAGGCATTCTCTGCCCTAAAACCCCCGAAGCCCCGACGCCCCCCGGGGTCCAACCAGGGGTGTTTGGTCTGAGTGTTTGTACGGGGTTTCCTGGCAGGGGCAGCAGGGGCGTCTGTGGGGGGCAGCCGGCTCTCTGGTTTTTACTCCTGTAGTCCTCGATCAACTCAGAGTGATCTTTCTGCTGCTTACGGATCTAAAAACACACAACAACAAAAAACACACTCAGGTCAAATCAGCCGTTTCTGCTGAGTCAGTGTTTCTGCTGAGTCACAGTTATTTTCTACCTGCTCCAGCTGTTTCTGCAGCGCCCCCTGCTGTTCGCTGACGCTCCTCATAGTGTTGGCGTCCTCCTCGGTGAGTTCTCTTCCTGCCTTCCTGGCCGTCCTCTGTTTGGCCGACAGAGACTTCTTGGTCTTCCTGTGCGCCGCCATCTTCTCCTCCAGGAGGCGCTGTTGCATCTGCAGGAGGCGCTGCGTCTCCCCGAGCCACTCCTCGTACTGCCGTCTCTGAGCCTCGTCTGAAATACAACATAACGCAGGGGTGTCCAAACTCTTTTCACCAAGGACCACATACAGAAAAATATACGAAGGTCTGGGCCACTCTAAATAAAGGTTGTGATGAATGCACTCACTGCTGAAGCCCGGGCTGAAGTTGGGGGGGTTCGGTCTCACCAGCCGGGGGGGCGGCTTCCCGTCCTGACAGGAAGAGGAAACACACACTTCCTGTTTACCTGAACTCACTTTACAACCAGGAAGCACTTTGCATCTTAAATAGTTAGGCTGCAGTCGAATAGTCCAAAAATCATCGTCTATCCCCATCGTCTATCCCCATCGTCTATCCCCATCGTCTATCCCTATCGCCTATCTCCATCGTCTATCCCCATCGTCTATCCCTATCGCCTATCCCTATCGCCTATCCCCATCGTCTATCCCCATCGTCTATCCCCATCGCCTATCCCCATCGCCTATCCCCATCGTCTATCCCTATCGCCTATCTCCATCGTCTATTCCCATCGTCTATCCCCATCGTCTATCCCCATCGCCTATCCCCATCGTCTATCCCCATCGCCTATCTCCATCGTCTATCCCTATCGTCTATCCCCATCGTCTATCCCCATCGTCTATCCCCATCGCCTATCTCCATCGTCTATCCCCATCGTCTATCCCCATCGTCTATCCCCATCGTCTATCCCATTGTCTATCCCCATCGTCTATCCCTATCGTCTATCCCTATCGTCTATCCCCATCGTCTATCCCTCATGACTGTGCGTCTGCTGCTGTGGGGAAACGATGGAAACTACAGTTTTCTATACAGCGGACTACAACATGGATGTTCAATAAGAACGAGGGACTCATCTAGAGCAGTGGTTCTCAACTGGTCAGACCTCGGGACCCACTTTTTCCTTAGTCAATAGATCGCGACCCGAAATTTTGAAGCACTCAAATCTATTCAACAAAAAATCGTGCAGTAAAATATACTCTTTTCAGCAAACAATATGAATGAAAGTGAAGTACAGTGCATATCCCTGATATCCCTTCACAGAACTAAAGTATGCTTTTAAAAAGGTTTAATGAGATGATGGAATCAAAGCTGAACTGCATAACATAAAAAGGCCCACATGCTGAAAACCCAACCCCAGCAGGGGGGGGGATTCTCCCCCAGGAGATTTTTAGAAATACTAACATATAAACTACCCATTCTGGTACACTGAGAAGAGAATAAATAAATCTATTACTACCCGACATATTAATAATATTTTATGCCATTGTTTGTGTTTCACTTTGTTCTGACATCTTGCTGCTCCTCACAGAGAGAAGAGCAAAGAGGAGAGAGTCTGTGACTTACTTTAAATGGTGGGTAAGGGTAGATAGCCCCCATTGTTCTGTGACCTGTCAGTCATCAGACCGGGGGTCATAGTTCATTATGTGTTAATTTTTATCTGAAGTTGTACCCATGGATGTATAAAGAAGAGTTCTACCGCAAAGCTATTCTCCGTGGGGACTTCCGGCAACACTCTTGATTCTGATTGGCCAGAAGACTTATTGAGAAGATGATCACTACGTGACAGAAGTTTTCAAAACCGTTCATGGTCTCCGGTACTTCCAGTCCAACGCCCACTGCATGCACAGCGTTAGGAAATCGGGCCTTCAAAATAAAAGTTTGACTTTTTTCCCCCCAAAAAAAAAAACATTTCTTTTTTAAAAACATTTTTTTCTTCACTCACACATCTGCGACTCACTTGTGGGTCGCGACCCACCAGTTGAGAACCACTGATCTAGAGACTCTGCACCGTGCTTTGAAGGCCCCTACACACGGCGGCGTGCGTTGCCGCTTCAACGCTTCTGCCCATTCACTTTGAATGGGGTGACGTCACAATTCGCCGAACTGCATTGTGGGAGTAAAGCGAAGCTTCTCTCGCGGTGCTCGCTGCAAAAGTAGAGCAATGTTCTACTTTTGACGCCTCGACGGGCGCGTCAGCCAATCGAATCATATGCCAGTACAAGCTCTAGCCAATCAAACCGCGTGCTTGTGTGTCAGGGGCGGGAGATTCATGTGATTGGTTGTTGGTCGAGTTTCAGCCCCCCCCACCGGCAAGCGACAACGCACGCCGCCGTGTGTAGGGGCCGTGATGCTGTTGCTTTATGCTTTATGAACGTGGACAACAGAGAAACATATTCTTCAGGACCAAAGTTGGAATTGAAATAAAAAAGGAAAGTGAAACTTCTGCTCGTCACCCTCTCCCTCCGGTCCACATTAATACAAATGATCCCAATACGTATGATTGATGGAAAGATCTTAAATCAATACAGATGTATTTATTATAAACGTTAGTCCTTAACATCTATCACTGTGTATATCACCATTCAAACATCTTTTAAAAGTTGAACAAACCCCACAGCTCAGTAAAGACTGAGATGTTGACTTTATTTGATCATTTCAGTAAAAACTAACGTTCATATTTCTCTCTTTGATTATAATACTGATGAACGTTCAGAACAAAGCACTTTGGCAACTTACCACATACGTTTTAAAAAGTTTAATAAGCACCGTAACTTTCATGATATCATTTCTCGGTCATAATCGGTTGTTTCCGTGAACGGCCGACTGTTGAGTGACGGCAAATGCTGCGGCTGCAATGCATTGTGGGGCAGCATTTTCTCCTCTCCTTTCGGTGAGGGAGGTCCAGTGGTTCCTAAACTAAAGGAGGTTATAAAGGAAGTTTGAAACCTCCTTTCCTTTCATTCTAGAGAATTCAAACATGGCTGCCACTGAGGGACTTGTGTTTTTTTATGGGGAATTCAAATATGAGCTTATTTTTAGGATTTTCAGAGACTTTGCACATGTTTTCACAAACATTTTCGCGCTAGGAGTATGGGAGTACTTCCATTCGCTTCGTCTTGATCTGTAGATGTGATTTGATGTGTCGTGTGTCTCCCAACTCCTCTCCAAAGTTCAGATACTATATAAAAATACTAAAAGGTAAATAAAATATAACATATAACATAATGACAAAATAACAACCTGAAAGATATGTATTCTATCTACACATTTCGTAATTATCTAATCTAGTGGCCTTATAAAAGTGTTGGCTAAAGTAACGCAGAATATATATATATTTTAATTGTAAATAATTAGAAACATTATTTATGTGCACAAGTACATGGGACATAGCACCCCACACATAACAAGCTGTCCCGAGTTCCTCCGGCTGCAGTTCCGCAGACGGCCGGTGTGTGGCAGCAGAGCGCTGGGAGCAGAGCGCTGGGAGCAGAGCGCTGGGAGCAGAGCGCTGGGAGCAGAGGGAGGTGAGTTGCCGTACAATATAACGGATATGACGGAAATACACCCGAGCAGATATGGTACCCCGAGCAGATATGGTACCCCGAGCAGATATGGTACCCCGAGTAGATATGGTACCCCGAGCAGATATGGTACCCCGAGTAGATATGGTACCCCGAGCAGATATGGTACCCCGAGCAGATATGGTACCCCGAGTAGATATGGTACCCCGAGCAGATATGGTACCCCGAGTAGATATGGTACCCCGAGCAGATATGGTACCTACACCGGGTCATTTCACTCCGTTAGGAAGGTTCCTAAGAGAAACGGACTATTCGACCGCAACCCAAGTAAACACACTTTATATCTGCTGTAACTCACCTGCAGCACCATGTGTGGAGGGGGCGCCTCAGGACCCGGGGCCACAGGGGCCACAGGGACCACCGGAGCAACCGGGGGTACTGGAGCCTGCTGGAACCTGACACACACACACACACACATTCAATAATTAAGATACAGAAAAAGGTGTATACATTTTGCATCTATTAAAGTGCACGGAGAGACATTTATGTCAACAGGAGAAGCAGATGCAGTGACACTGGGCAGCTCTGTTGTGATTGGACAATGGCTAAGAGATTTCCCGCCCCCTTATGTACAATGTGTTGGAGCGCTAGCCAATAGGAGCGCGAGTGTTACATAGTGATGTCACTTTTTAAACTTTATGTTAAAACTACAGGAAAGGGAAACCCCAAAACGCAGCATCGGGTCTCTTTAATTTCGACCATCATTTGTCTAGAAGGGATTTTTATGTATTTCTTCAGATCTCACTGTAAACTACAGAAGGCTCACGGCCCGTCCACACACAGGCATGAACAAAATCTTGAAAAATCTTGATGCTGGGCGTGTCTGAAGCTTGGCGATTTTTTGCGAGCAACGCGACCAACAACCAATCACATGAATCTCCCGCCTCCGACATACAAAGCAATAGCAATGTTAAAACGAAGTAAACTGGATATAAAATCCCCAAACAGGTGAAACCATACCAGTTTCCTCCACTGTCTCTGCCTCCTCCCTCCATGCCTGCTTCCTCCGGTTTGTATCCCGGTAAATAGTTCTGGTCGGAAAGAACCGGGTGATTTGCTACCGTAATTTCTCGTTTGGAATATGAGGAAATGAACTGCGGTCTGGCTCTCCCAGTTTGCACGCGGTTTGATTGGCTAGCGCTTGTACTGGCGGGATTTGCATAAACGGGATTTGATTGGCTGATGCCAGCTTCGAAAGCATCAAAAGTTGAACATTGCTCAACTTTTGATACTCACGATGCTTGCAAAGCCATGCTCCGCTCCCCACAATGCAGTTCGGCGAAGATTCTAAATCTTCTACGTCACCCCATTCAAGTGAATGGGCGAAGCGTTGAAAGATTTTTTTCATGCCTGTGTGTGGACGGGCCGTTAGAGAGAACATTGTATTGTCTATGATTGTATACATGTGAAAAGCTACGGACACACTAACCCGATTATTGGCGCTGGTGGGCGTCGACACGCCCTATTCGGATTGGTGTGTCCGCACCTTTTCGGCGCAGTCGGCCAAATAAATCACTCTGATTGGCTGTTCAGCTAGCGAATCAGTGCATGAGAAGCGAAACTGAAGAGAGGGACCCAAATAAACTATTAAGAAGGCAATTCTGAGATTTGATTTAACTCCAGCTCTCGACTCAGGTTCGGGAAAGCCCCGTGAGCTTCTCGCTGTAGAGGGAACATGGAACGCACGCTATCTGTTGTTTGTTTATATCACGCAGTCTGTTCTTCTTCTCTCGGTTATCACGCAGTCTGTCTTCTGGTTGTTGCCTCTTTTGAATGACGAATACACACTACCGCCGCCTGCTGGTAAGGAGAGTTATTGCCACTCACGCATGCGCAGTTCGTACGCGCTTCTTGGCCGTCGCTTGGAGTCTTTGCGGTGTGTTCCAGTGCGACACGGCCGAGACGCAGAGACGCAAGGCGACGCCACAGTCGGGTCCGTCTGTGTCAGTTCTTTGGTGTCGGATTGGTGTGTCCGGGCCTTCACTCTTTAAGTAACTAATATGCGTACCTGTTGATGCCCATGGGGTTGAGTCCCAGGCTGCTCTGCGTCATCACCTTGTTGATTCCCTTCAGAGCCACCATCTTTGCCTTCATGATGGGGTCTGAGATCGAGTCGAAGTCTGCAGGAAACACAGAGAGAGAAACACGAGTCCTTTCAAATTAAAAGCACACGAATGGAGAAAATCACAAATGCCTTAGGGCTTCAGAAAACCGACATTTTTAAAGAGATGGATGCTACTACAATAATGCAGTGTGTAGTATACACTTCATACAATATGATCAAGGTCAAGTCGCCTAAACTCACCATGTCATCTTGATTCATTTGTTTATTCTTTTCTCCCCTTAAGGGTAGGTAAGAATGGAGAAACCAGCTCGAGTGCGCTAGAATCTGAAAGTACGCAGTAGGGTGGTCCTTAGTGCCATGTACATTTTAGAATTAATTTATTTTAAGCTACAACCACCGGAATTCATTAAGATAGTCAAGAAAACTGTCCTGGTGAATGTTGTCCTCAATCTGACAGCATGTACCCCCCCCTCATCGAGCTGGGCTGCCACACCAGCAGCTGCAACTGAGGCTACACTTCCAGGTCGATGAGGGGGGGTAAATGCTGTCAGATTGAGGACAACATTCACCAGGAGAGTTTTCTTGACTAATAGAATGAATTCTGGGGGATGGAGCTGAGACTTTCAATTTTAAGGACCACCCTAGTACGCAGCTGAAAATAATCTGCTCCTTCCTCCTACTTCCTCACAGAGCCCCTCCTCCAACACACACGAACGCGCACATGACCAATGAGGGCACGAGATAAGTTTGTGCACAGATCGGCTGACAGGCAGGTAGGCCATCCAGTTACTTTAGCCGGCTCAGATGATTGGTCGTGCTTTTTAATAATAATTCCTTATATTTATTATAGCGCTTTTCCAGATGCTCAAAGCGCTTTACAAATACACATTACACACATATTTTTTATACATGCAATGGTCACTGTGGACAATACCCACAGGAGCAAGTTCAGGTGAAGTGTCTTGCCCAAGGACACACCGGCTTTACAGACGCAGCTGATCTGATGATCATTGCACAGCGCACTGCGCACTGCGCCACACCGTCCATCTTCACGCCTCGAAGTCATCGAGGCGCTTTTACAAGTACACATTGGTATTATACATGTACTGTGGACAATACCCACAGGAGCAAATCCAGGTGAAGTGTCTTGCCCAAGGACACAACGGCCTGACGCAGTGGCGGCAGGAGCGGGTTTCGAACTGGAGTTCCCCAGCACTCCCTTGATCTGATGATCGGATGCACAGACCACTGCGCCACCCGTCCCTTAACAGCGCCACGGCTTCCACAGATTATATTTCTTTATGTATTTATTGTCAAAGCACTTCAGATATTCATTGCTATCGGGATGTTGAGAGCATTCCATGTAAAATAACAAAAGGTGTATCTGAAGTGAATTACCTCCCCCACCTTGAATTGTTATTATTTATGACTATACCTGTTTTATTGTTGTTTTTTCTTATTTAAAAAAATAGTTTTGTCTGCTGTTTTTAACGTTTTGATATTGTCAATTATTTCTGAATTGGTTTTGCACGATGATTTTTTTTGTGTTCACCTTTTAAGGCAACTTTATTCCCACTTACTGTAAACCAGAGATTTTACTCTCCTTTTTTACATGTATGGACAAAAAGACCTCATTTACACAAAATCATGATCATGAAAAAAGATTACAAAATCGATCCCAGAAGACCATAGATGCTATACATTTGAAGAAACTAATTTGAACGAGTAAAAGCACACAACATAAGTGATAGCAGTAAGAAAAGCAGAGGAAGAAAAAAAAGTTGTATATCTATTTATTTTTGTATGTGGCGCTGTCCTGGTTCTGGTCTTACCTATAGGGGGGGCCCCTGGGTCGTTGGGGCCCCTCTGTCGGATCAGCGCCTGCATCTGTTTCTGCTGCTGCTGCTCCTGGCGCTCCTGGTCCAGAAGGTCCTGCAGGAGGAGAGGCTGGTCCTGAAGGAGGAGGTGCCTCTGCTCCAGATCCTGCAACTGGAGCTGGTTCTGGATCTGGTCCGCGATCTGTGTCTCGATCTGGTTCTGGATCTGGATTTGGATCTGGTTCTGGAGGAAGGGGCCCTGGTTCTGGGTGGAGGTGCCCGGGTGAGGGAGCTGGTTCTGGGGGGGAAAGAGAGTCGAGGGAGGGGGTCCAAACGGTCTCTGCTGGAAGACGGGCCGCGGAGCTGAAGCAGGGAAGGGAAACGTTTAGATGTAGAAACTGTCGTGTCAAATGTTCATATAATCATTTAAATAATATATAGATTATGTCTTGTACTCTGATTGCCTTTTACTCGTTTAAATAGTATTTTGAATCCTATATGTGTTTAACAGAGACATATGTTTAGGGTTTACTTTTCAGGAAGGGCAAAAGGTGGATTAGCAAATGTTTAAGGACTGGAGGGTTTAATGATGGGATGTTTAGATGATGCCTAAGAGGATTTAAGGGTGGGACCAGTTGGATATTTTCTCTCTAATATGTAATGTTTCTGTAAGCTGCAAAGCCATGTTATCCTCTGAGGATGAAGCTGCTCTGTTCCTGCATTTGAGATTGATTTAAATTGTATATTGACTTTCTTTATTCCTTTATTAAATATAACAATAAAACTTGGTCAAAAATGGTCCATGGATTATTCATCAGTTTCTCTTAAGAATTTCCTCCACAGAAACAACATTTGGAAATTTGCAAAAAGAACGTTTCTTACCTCCAGCCATGGGGGTCTGAACCCTAGGAGCCATGCCTGCTGACAGAGCCTGTTCCTGGGTCTGGAAAGCCGGTAGATCCCCTGATCCTGATCCAGATCCACATCCTGTTTCAGTCTGGGCTCCGTCCAGAACTTCCTGTTTCACCTGAGCCAGTTCCGACTTCCTGTCCCCCGCCTCCTCCACCTGCTCCCCGAGGTCCAGCTCCTCGTTGAACATGTCCTTCTTGTCCTCCAGGTTCAGCTCCGGGTCGGCGTAGGCGATCAGGTCGAACTTCCCTGACAACAGGAAGTCGTCCAGGTGGAGGTCGTTGGTTCCCAGATCCAGGTCCTCTTTACCTGAGACAGGAGGCAGGAAGTGACCTCATTAGAATTAAAACAGATAGTTTGCAGTGTAGTAGGAAAAGTCAAGAGAATTCAAGAGAACTCAAGAGAACTCAACAGGACTCAACATGACTCAAGAGTACTCAAGAGAACTCGACAGGACTCAAGAGGACTCAACAGGACTCAAGAGAACTCAACAGGACTCAAGAGAACTCAACAGGACTCAAGAGAACTTGAAAGGACTCAAAATAACTCCGGAGAACTCAACAGGACTCAAGAGAGCTCAACAAGACTCAAGATAACTCAACAGGACTCAAGAGAACTCAACAGGACTCTAGAGAACTCAACAGGACTCTAGAGAACTCAACAGGACTCAAGAGAACTCAACAGGACTCAAGAGAACTCAACAGGACTCTAGAGAACTGGACAGGACTCAACAGAACTCGACAGGACTCAAGAGAACTCCGGAGAACTTCAGCAGAACACAGGAGATGTCAATATAACTCAGCAGAACTTAATAGTTTATAAATATTTATTGTATTCTCATTCAAATAAAAGCGTACCATCTTCAGGGTCCAGGTTCAGGTTCAGGTCCACCAGGTCTTTCACCTCCACGTCTTCCAGGTCTTTCACAGCCGAGTCCTCCAGGTGTTCCTCAAGGTTCTCCAGGCTCTGTTGATGCTGCTGCTGCTGGTTCAGATGCTCCAGAGTCACCTGCTGGCCCATGGGTCTGAGGGGGGAAGGATGAGGGTCTCTGGGGGGCAGAATATGGGTCTCAGGCTGGGGGAAGTTCAGCCTCAAACGGTGCTCTGGAGCCTGGTGACGGAGCTCGATGTACGGCTGTCCCATGATGCTGTGCTGCTGCAGGGGGAGGGAGCGCGGGAGGAAGGCTGCTGGACACCTGGGGGGAGGAGGGGGAAATTAAATTCAACGGTTTTATCATCAGATGCTCAGCAGCCACAGTGTAGAAATGGCAATGAAATTCTTCTGACCTGAGCTCCTCCAATAATGCAACATATATAATAAAATACAACAAAAAAAAATACAAAATAGTGCAAAAAGTCTATATACATGTCAATAGAATATGATATGTACAAGAACAGAATATTAAATCAAATGATGTACATTAAGACAAGATTAAATACGGTTTATTGCGGTGACTATTTACATAAGTAAGTAGGTTGCAAGATGACTAACAGATTAATGTTTCTGGGGGCACTTAACAGAGCACAGGTGTTTAATAGTCTTATGGCCTTTGGGATGAAACTGTCTCTGAGTCTGGAGGTTTTAGTCCTGAAACTGTCCCTGAGTCTGGAGGTTTTAGTCCTGAGTCTGGTGGTTTTAGTCCTGAAACTGTCCCTGAGTCTGGTGGTTTTAGTCCTGAAACTGTCCCTAAGTCTGGTGGTTTTAGTCCTGAAACTGTCTCTGAGTCTGGTGGTTTTAGACCTGAAACTGAGTCTGGTGGTTTTATTCCTGAAACTGTCCCTGAGTCTGGTGGTTTTAGACCTGAAACTGTCCCTGATTCTGGTGGTTTTAGTCCTGAAACTGTCTCTGAGTCTGGTGGTTTTAGACCTGAAACTGTCCCTGAGTCTGGTGGTTTTAGACCTCAAACTGTCCCTGAGTCTGGTGGTTTTAGACCTCAAACTGTCCCTGAGTCTGGTGGTTTTAGTCCTGAAACTGTCTCTGAGTCTGGTGGTTTTAGTCCTGAAAACTGTCCCTGAGTCTGGTGGTTTTAGTCCTGAAACTGTCCCTGAGTCTGGTGGTTTTAGTCCTGAAACTGAATCTGAGTCTGAGTCTGGTGGTTTTAGTCCTGAAACTGTCTCTGAGTCTGAGTCTGGTGGTTTTAGACCTGAAACTGTCCCTGAGTCTGGTGGTTTTAGTCCTGAAACTGTCTCTGAGTCTGGTGGTTTTAGTCCTGAAACTGTCTCTGAGTCTGGTGGTTTTAGTCCTGAAACTGTCCCTGAGTCTGGTGGTTTTAGTCCTGAAACTGTCCCTGAGTCTGGTGGTTTTAGTCCTGAAACTGTCTCTGAGACTGAGTCTGGTGGTTTTAGTCCTGAAACTGTCTCTGAGTCTGAGTCTGGTGGTTTTAGACCTGAAACTGTCTCTGAGTCTGGTGGTTTTAGACCTGAAACTGAGTCTGGTGGTTTTATTCCTGAAACTGTCCCTGAGTCTGGTGGTTTTAGTCCTGAAAACTGTCTCTGAGTCTGGTGGTTTTAGTCCTGAAACTGTCCCTGAGTCTGGTGGTTTTAGACCTGAAACTGTCCCTGAGTCTGGTGGTTTTAGTCCTGAAACTGTCTCTGAGTCTGGTGGTTTTAGTCCTGAAACTGTCCTCTGAGTCTGGTGGTTTTAGACCTGAAACTGAGTCTGGTGGTTTTATTCCTGAAACTGTCCCTGAGTCTGGTGGTTTTAGTCCTGAAACTGTCCCTGAGTCTGGTGGTTTAGTCCTGAAACTGTCTCTGAGTCTGGTTGTTTTAGACCTGAAACTGTCCCTGAGTCTGGTGGTTTTATTCCTGAAACTGTCCCTGAGTCTGGTGGTTTTAGACCTGAAACTGTCCCTGAGTCTGGTGGTTTAGTCCTGATGCTGTCCCTGAGTCTGGTGGTTTTAGACCTGAAACTGTCCCTGAGTCTGGTGGTTTTAGACCTGAAACTGTCCCTGAGTCTGGTGGTTTTAGACCTGAAACTGTCCCCTAATCTGGTGGTTTTAGTCCTGAACTGTCCTCTGAGTCTGAGTCTGGTGGTTTTAGACCTGAAACTGTCCCTGAGTCTGGTGGTTTTAGTCCTGAAACTGTCTCTGAGTCTGGTGGTTTTAGACCTGAAACTGAGTCTGGTGGTTTTATTCCTGAAAACTGTCCCTGAGTCTGGTGGTTTTTAGACCTGAAACTGTCCCTGAGTCTGGTGGTTTTAGTCCTGAAACTGTCTCTGAGTCTGGTGGTTTTAGACTGAAACTGAGTCTGGTGGTTTTATTCCTGAAAACTGTCCCTGAGTCTGGTGGTTTTAGTCCTGAAACTGTCTCTCTGAGTCTGGTGGTTTTAGTCCTGAAACTGTCCCTGAGTCTGTGGTTTTAGACCTGAAAACTGTCCTGAGTTCTGGTGGTTTTAGTCCTGAAACTGTCTCTGAGTCTGGTGGTTTTAGGTCCTGAAACTGTCTCTGAGTCTGGTGGTTTTAGACCTGAAAACTGAGTCTGGTGGTTTTATTCCTGAACTGTCCCTGAGTCTGGTGGTTTTAGACCTGAAACTGTCCCTGAGTCTGGTGGTTTTAGTCCTGAAACTGTCTCTGAGTCTGGTGGTTTTAGACCTGAAACTGTCCCTGAGTCTGGTGGTTTTATTCCTGAAACTGTCCCTGAGTCTGGTGGTTTTAGACCTGAAACTGTCCCTGAGTCTGGTGGTTTTAGTCCTGATGCTGTCCCTGAGTCTGGTGGTTTTAGACCTGAAACTGTCCCTGAGTCTGGTGGTTTTAGACCTGAAACTGTCCCTGAGTCTGGTGGTTTTAGACCTGAAACTGTCCCCTAATCTGGTGGTTTTAGTCCTGAAACTGTCTCTGAGTCTGAGTCTGGTGGTTTTAGACCTGAAACTGTCCCTGAGTCTGGTGGTTTTAGTCCTGAAACTGTCTCTGAGTCTGGTGGTTTTAGACCTGAAACTGAGTCTGGTGGTTTTATTCCTGAAACTGTCCCTGAGTCTGGTGGTTTTAGACCTGAAACTGTCCCTGAGTCTGGTGGTTTTAGTCCTGAAACTGTCTCTGAGTCTGGTGGTTTTAGACCTGAAACTGTCCCTGAGTCTGGTGGTTTTATTCCTGAAACTGTCCCTGAGTCTGGTGGTTTTAGACCTGAAACTGTCCCTGAGTCTGGTTGGTTTTAGTCCTGATGCTGTCCCTAAGTCTGGTGGTTTTAGACCTGAAACTGTCCCTGAGTCTGGTGGTTTTAGACCTGAAACTGTCCCTGAGTCTGGTGGTTTAGTTCCTGAAACTGTCTCTGAGTCTGGTGGTTTTAGTCCTGAAACTGTCCCGAGTCTGGGGTTTTAGTCCTAAAACTGTCTCTGAGTCTGGTGGTTTTAGTCCTGATGCTGTCCCTGAGTCTGGTGGGTTTTAGACTGAAACTGTCCCTGAGTCTGGTGGTTTAGTCCTGAAACTGTCTCTGAGTCTGGTGGTTTAGTCCTGTAACTGTCCCTGAGTCTGGTGGTTTAGTCCTGAACACTGTCCCCTGAGTCTGTGGTTTAGTCCTGAAACTGTCTCTAGGTCCTGAGTTCTGGTGGTTTTAGTCCTGAAACTGTCTCTGAGTCTGAGTCTGGTGGTTTTAGTCCTGAAACTGTCTCTGAGTCTGGTCTGGTGGTTTTAGACCTGAAACTGTCCCTGAGTCTGGTGGTTTTAGACCTGAAACTGTCTCTGAGTCTGGTGGTTTTAGTCCTGAAACTGTCCCTGAGTCTGGTGGTTTTAGTCCTGAAAGTGTTCTCTGAGTTTGTGGTTTTAGTCCTGAAACTGTCCCTGAGTCTGGTGGTTTTAGTCCTGAAAACTGTCCCTGAGTCTGGTGGTTTTAGTCCTGAAACTGTCTCTGAGTCTGAGTCTGGTGGTTTTAGTCCTGAAAACTGTCTCTGAGTCTGGTGGTTTTAGACCTGAAACTGTCCTCTGAGTCTGAAGTCTGGTGGTTTTAGTCCTGAAACTGTCCCTGAGTCTGGTGTGTTTTAGACCTGAAACTGTCTCTGAGTCTGAGTCTGGTGGTTTTTAGTCCTGAAACTGTCCCTGAGTCTGGTGGTTTAGGTCCTGAAACTGTCTCTGAGTCTGAGTCTGGTGGTTTTAGACCTGAAACTGTCTCTGAGTCTGGTGGTTTTAGTCCTGAAACTGTCCTGAGTCTGGTGGTTTTAGTCCTGAAACTGTCACTGAGTCTGGTGGGTTTTAGTCCTGAAAACTGTCTCTGAGTCTGAGTCCTGGTGGTTTCAGTCCTGAAACTGTCCCTGAGTCTGGTGGTTTTAGTCCTGAAACTGTCTGGAGTCTGAGTCTGGTGGTTTTATACCTGAAAAACTGTCCCTGAGTCTGGTGGTTTTAGACCTGAAACTGTCCCTGAGTCTGGTGGTTTTAGTCCTGAAACTGTCCCTGAGTCTGTTGGTTTTAGTCCTGAAACTGTCCCTGAGTCTGGTGGTTTTAGTCCTGAAACTGTCTCTGAGTCTGGTGGTTTTAGTCCTGAAACTGTCTCTGAGTCTGGTGGTTTTAGTCCTGAAACTGTCCCTGAGTCTGGTGGTTTTAGTCCTGAAACTGTCCCTGAGTCTGGTGGTTTTGAAACTGTCTCTGAGTCTGGTGGTTTTAGTCCTGAAACTGTCTCCGAGGTCTGGTGGTGTTTAGTCCTGAAAGTGTCTCCGAGTTTGGTGGTTTTAGTCCTGAAACTGTCCCCTAAGTCTGGTGGTTTTAGTCCTAAACTGTCCCTAAGTCTGGTGGTTTTAGTCCTGAAACTGTCTCTGAGTCTGGAGGGTTTAGTCCTGAAGCTGCGGTTACCGCCTGCCAGACGGCATGGGGGTCTTTATAATCCTGAGGGCTTTTCTTGCTGAGCCGCTGGGTGTAAAGGTCCTCCATGGATGGACTTTAATCAGTGAATATGATAATAAGGACGGCCTTTATAGTTCCTAATTATTGTTCTGTTAATCGATTAATTGCTGCATTATAATGCCGTTTACCTTGCATCATGTGAGGGTGAGCTCCAGGAGCAGGGAGGGGCCGGATCCCGGTGTAATCCCCCGGCATCGGCCTCCTCATCTGGGCCGGGACTCCCTCCATCAGGCCGAGCCCAGAGACAGGCACTGATCCCTGGGGAAGACGCAGGAAGGAGTCCTGGAGCCCTGCTGGACCTCCTTGAGGAACGCCAAACCTGGAGGAGAGAGAGGAGGCGTTAGACAGTAAACATCAGGGTGGGAATTTCATGACGGCCACGACGGCCATGGCCGTCGTTGCCCCGCACTTTGGCCGTGATGCCCTGTGAAAAAAAATGCAATTCACGGCCAAAGTGGCCTTTGTGCCCCTGTCAAAAGTTCCAGTGTAAACAACGCTAGTGAAGTCATACTAGTGCGCGCAGTAGGATAGTCCCGTGTCTGTGGATCAGAGCGATTGCTCTGCTGTGATTGTTCCGTCAGACATGCCGTGTAAACAATGCTAGTAAAGTCATATTAGTGCGCGCAGTAGGATAGTCCCGTGTCTGTGGATCAGAGCGATTGCTCTGCTGTGATTGTTCGTCAGAAATGCCTGTAGGGGCCCGACAGCCTCCTCTAGCCGCGGGAGCAAGACAAGCACAGGTAAGCAAGCGGACCAAGCTGTTTTGATATGATTTAACTGAAGTATGTGGTAGTATTTGAAAGGACTTAACATTTACGTGTTTATAGAAAGTACTATTGATAGGTAATTACCATTGTATTAGCCTATTTAAAGTCGACTCGTTACATTTTGTCATGAAAACTAGCGATAGCTAGCTAGTTTGGATAGCGCTAACGTCTTCCCTTCAAGGGGTCTACATCTAGTGTTGCTTCTACAAGCTAGCAGATAGCTGTCACCTTTGAATCTAGTATTTTTCTTGCTAAGCGGTTTTGATATAATACATGACTGACTTATGTGGTTTATGGCTGAACTTAACGTATACGTTAAAAAAACACTATTGCTATTCAGCCATTTGTAAAACGACTGGTGTTGACGTTAGTGCTACACTTTTCAGTCATGTTGATTGACCAGCGTAATTTAACCAAACGGCCTTTGTGCCCTGTCATGTGGCCTTTGTGCCCTTAAAAAAAATGTGAATGGGAAGGCCAAATGGCCTTGCCCCTAAAATGATGAAATTCCAAGCCTGGTAAACATTGAATACTGCTTTCTATTCCTCCATCTTGAGACTGTGTAACTCCCTCTCTTGATATCAGCATGTGAAGGACACTGTTCAGGAACTAGTTGATGCTCTGTATGTGATGACTACTTCCATTCTGGAGAGGATCATAAATACATGGATCCTGAGGCTGAAGCTCAAGCCGGGGAACAGTGATTATTAACATTTAAAGTTTTCAGAAAGTCAACATTTTGAGATTTTGAGAAAAAAGTCAGAATTTGAGGTAAAAGTCAGAATTTTGAGGAAAATAGAAAAAGTCAGAATTTTAAGAAAAAAGTCAGAATTTAGAAGAAAAAAAATCAGAATTTTGAGGAGAAAGTCCGAATTTTGAATTTGAACACACCTCATGACCGGGCTCGGACCCCCATCTCTCTGGGGGTGAAGCCCCTCTGCTGCTCCCCAGGGAACCCTCCAGGGAACCGGGGAACCTGAGCGGGTCCAACGGGCCTCATGGTGCCGGGGTAAGGAGGCGGGGGCCTTCCAAACATCTCTGCAGGAGGGTTAGCTGAGGGGTCCGGCTGGGGCCAGAGACGTGGTGCTGCAGAACCAGAAGGGGGTCCGGGGAGAACAGCAGAACCAGCTTCCTGCAGACCTTTCTCCTGACGCAGAGCACTCTCTGCTGCTGCTGCCTCAGGATCAGCTGCCGGAGACGCTGACGCTTAGAAACAGAACATATAGAACGTGAGAACACTCAGGAACAGTAAAGAGAACTTAGGAAAAGTCAGGAGAACTCGAGAGAAGTCAGGAGAACTCAGGACAAGACAAGAGAATTCAGGAGAAGTCAAAGAAGTCTGGAGAACTCGAGAGAACTTAAATGTACTCCGGAGAAGTCAAGAGAAGTCACAAGAACTCAAAAGAAGCCAGGAGACGTCAAGAGAAGTCAGCAGAAGTCAAGAGAAGTCAAGAGAAAGTCAACAGAAGTCAAAGAAGCCAGCAGAAGTCAAGAAAGTCAACAGAAGTCAAGAGAAGTCAGCAGAACTCAAGAGAGGTCAGCAGAACTCAAAGAGAGGTCAGCAGAAGTCAGAGAAAGCCAGGAGAAGTCAAGAGAAGTCAGCAGAAGTCAAGAGAAGGTCAGCAGAAGTCAAGAGAAGTCAAGAGAAAGTCAGCAGAAGTCAAGAGAAGTCAGCAGAAGTCAGCAGAACTCAAGAGGGTCAGCAGAAGTCAAGAGAAAGCCAGGAGAAGTCAGAGAAGTCAAGAGAAGGTCAGCAGAAGTCAAGAGAAGTCAGCAGAAGTCAAGAGAAGTCAAGAGAAAGTCAGCAGAAGTCAAGAGAAGTCAGCAGAAGTCAAGAGAAGTCAGCAGAAGTCAAGAGAAGTCAGAGAAGTCAGCAGAGTCAAAGAGAAGTCAGCAGAAGTCAGCAGAAGTCAAGAGAAGTCAGCAGAAGTCAAGAGAAAGCCAGGAGAAGTCAAGAGATCAGCAGAAGTCAAGAGAAGTCAGCAGAAGTCAGCAGAAGTCAAGAAAGTCAGCAGAAGTCAAGTGAAGTCAGCAGAAGTCAAGAGAAGTCAAGAGAAAGTCAGAGAGTCAAGAGAAGTCAGCAGAAGTCAAGAGAAGTCAGCGAAGTCAAGAAGTCAAGAGAAGTCAGCAGAAGTCAGAGAA